>NW_021698308.1:0-20805 GCF_005190385.1 Monodon monoceros
AAAAGGAAATGACCTGTTCTAACCTTTCCTTCCATGGACAGCCCCATGGCCAAGTCCAGCCCAGGCCCAGGGCTGTGGAGACAGCTCCCTGGGACTTGTGGTCATGATAGTGGAGTGATATGTGGTCAGCCTGATTATCTACCAACAGGGCTGGGCATCTCACACCATCTTAGAACTTTGTACCCAGGAGGAGATCAGGCCCTCAGGACCACAGGCTGTCCTCCTGACATGCAGACCAGAGCTGTGTGAAAAGTGGACTCTACTTTACAATGTGGCCTAGGACGCACACCTGTTCCTGAGGACGCTAATCCAGATGGCCAGCCTCTACCCCTTCCTCCGCCTCCAGGGGAGACCTTGGCTCTACCATTGTTCTCCAAGCTTTTTCCTCTTCCACTCTCCCTGGGAGAGCTTTATCTCAAGAGATTAGGGCTTTCATAATCAGTGGCAGAGCCTTCAGCTTCCTGCTGCTTCTGAGCTCAGCTCTCAGCTCTGAGTTAAATGTAAGAGTGTGGCAGAGAGGGACCAAAAGGCAAGGGACCAGGACACACTGAAAAATTCAATCAGTGATGACTTATACCACCTGCTTACCCAAAGCAAGGTGATGTTAATTTCCAGGGCATTCCTAGAGGAAAATTTCGTTTTCCTCCAGGTCCATTCTAGCATGTGGCCCATGCTAGCCACAAAAAGGGTTTAGTGGGAGCCCCCAACTCTAACGGGTACCCCTAAGGAAGGGGACTTGGTCACAGAAAAGTGCTCTGATGGGCAAGGGGAATTAGTTAAAACCTTAGCTCTGCCAGGTTGGCAGAGAACCAGAATTCAGGGGAAATTCTGTCTTTACCACATGGATTAAGGTAAAAACTCCAAATTACAGATGAATCATGCCAAGGAGAAAAAGGTCAAGTTATATCTAACGCTGAAATCCTGAAATCAGATGTGACTCTTTTTTTTTTTTTGACAATTGAGAATGGATTTTGGTCAGCCTTTGAATAAAAATCATGTACAAGTTTTTATTCATTTAAAAACAAAACAAAATAAAACCTGCGGGGATATTAGTGGCATAAAAGCACAGTTAGACAGTGGATCCAGGGATAACGTATTGTCCCTTAGAAACTCCTTTTCTTTTGGCCTAGCTCTGTGGCTTGAAGGATCTTAGTTCCCCAACCAGGGATTGAACCCCTGCCCCCTGCAGTGGAAGCTCAAAGTCCTAACCACTGGGACACCAGGGAATTCTCAGAAACTACTTTTCAATTAAAAATCATACTTATGCAGAGCTAACGATAAGATCTAACCACGCAAAAGAGCATTCACCCACTGTACAGCAAGTCTCACTCCTGCTCCAGACCACAGGTATCTGTCTCTGTTCCCAAAATAAACTGTTGTTGAGAATTTCTCAAGTGTCCTTCCTTGCATGTCTTCCTCATCCACAAGCACACACCCCTCTTCCCCTGCTTTTATGTAAATGGTGGATATTATTTGCATACTCCGCAAATTTAAGTTGTGTTTTATTAACATAATTTTACTGAGTGATTTTAACTGGGATGGGGAGAAATCGATCAGGGAGTTGGATGATTATTCTCATTTGCTTTCAAATGATCAGAAGCAAACAAGAATGCATCTTCTGTGGAGGATGTGAGGGAAGGACCACAAAGGGAGGCATGAGATGCTTCGTGAACACAAAGGCATGGGCGTCCCAAATTCAAAGTCGAAGCAACTTACAGATAAATGTCAGAGAGTGCTCTTTGGACATATTTGTGTTTTCCGGTTGTATGTTTCTACTAGAAAAGATCCCAAGCCTTTTCCAATGGTGGCTTAAAATGCCACTAGGTCTTATCTTTACCCTGAAAAACGACTGAGTCACTGAAAACCTCATCGGAAGCGGGAGATATTGTTGGGAATAATAATACCAATAACAGCAATTAATGTTTATTTAGCACTGACGATGAGCCAGCCCCTGTTCCTGGATCTCTATGTTTTTTATTGCATTTAATCAAAGTTATGGGACTTCCCTGGTGGCATACTGGTTAAGAATCTGCCTGCCAATGTAGGGGACACCGGTTCGATCCCCGGTCTGGGAAGATCCCACATGCCGCGCCACAACTACTGAGTCTGCGCTCTAGAGCCCACAAGCCACAAGTACTAAGCCCGAACGCCTAGAGCCCCTGCTCCACAACAAGAGAAGCCTCCACAATGAGAAGCCTGCGCACTGCATTGAAGAGTAGCTCCAACTAGAGAAAGCCCGCGTGCAGCAACGAAGATGCAACGAATCCAAAAATTAATTAATTAATTAAAAAAACCAAAGTTATGAGAAGGTATGTATATATTATTATTATATCTAATTATTATAATATGATATACTATAGTACAGATTTTTTTTTCATGGAAAGGCATTTCCTTTTAAATACTGCTGTGTGTACATGTCAATTCCAAACTCCCAATCTATCCCTCCCCCCCATCCCCCCCCCCCCCCCCGGTAACCATAAGCTCGTTCTCCAAGTCTGTGGGTCTCTTTCTGTTTTGTAAATAAGTGCATTTGTATCTTTTTTTTTTTAGATTCTGCATATAAGCGATATCATATGATATTTGTCTTTCTCTGTCTGACTTATTTCACTTAGTATGATAATCTCCAGGTCCATCCATATTGCTGCAAATGGCATTATTTTATTCTTTTTAATGGCCAAGTAATATTTCATTGTATATATGTACTACATCTTCTTTATCCACTTCTCTGTTGATGGACTTTTAAGTTGTTTCCATGTCGTGGCTATTGTAAAAAGCACTGCAATAAACATTAGGGTGCATGTATCCTTTAGAACCACGTTTTTCACTGGATATATGCCCAAGAATGGGATTGCTGGATCGTAAGGTAGCTCTATTTTTAGGTTTTGGGGGTTTTTTTAGCATCTTTATAGGAGTATAATTGCTTTACAATGTTGTGTTAGTTTCTGCTGTATAACAAAGTGAATCAGCTATATGTATACATATATCCCCATATCCCCTCCCTCTTGAGCCTCCCTCCCACCCTCCCTATCCCACCCTTCTAGGTGGTCACAAAGCACAGAGCTGATCTCTCTGTGCTATACAGCTGCTTCCCACTAGCTAGCTATTTTACATTTGGTAGTGTATATATGTCCATGCTGCTTTCTCGCTTCATCCCAGCTTACCCTTCTCCCTCCCCGTGTCCTAATGTCCATTCTCTATGTCTGTGTCTTTATTCCTGTCCTGCCCCTAGGTTCATCAGAACCATTTTTTTTAGATTTCATATATACGTGTTAGAATGCGGTATTTGTTTTACTCTTTCTGACTTACTTCACTCTGTATGACAGACTCTAGTTCCATCCACCTCACTACAAATAACTCAGTTTTGTTTCTTTTTATGGCTGAGTATTATTCCATTCTATATATGTGCCACATTTTCTTTATCCATTCATCTGTCAGTGGACACTTAGGTTGCTTCCATGTCCTGGCTATTGTAAATAGAGCTGCAATGAACACTGTGGTACATGACTCTTTTTAAATTATGGTTTTCTCAGGGTATATGCCCAGTAGTGGGATTGCTGGGTCCTATGGTAGTTGTATTTTTAGATTTCTAAGGACATCCATACTGTTCTCCATAGTGGCTGTATTAATTTACATTCCCACCAACAGTGCAAGAGGGTTCCCTTTTCTCCACACCCTCTCCAGCATTTATTGTTTGCAGATCTTTTGATGATGGCCATTCTGACTGGTGTGAGGTGATACCTCATCGTAGTTTTGATTTGCATTTCTCTAACAATTAGTGATATTGAGCATCTTTTCATGTGCCTCTTGGCCATCTGAGATATTAAGAAACTTGCTCACTATCCCAAAATAAATCGCACCCCAGGCCTGGACCTTGGCAATGGGTCTATAGAGCCTGAGCTCTTAATCCCTCACGTGCATCTCTCTTTCAATAAAGTCTCAAGTGTCCGGGGTCTGCCAGACATGACGCCAGGTTCTGGAGCACAGAAGTAAATGGTAACTCCCTCCCTGGATCGTTATGACTATTAAATAAAATAATGCCTGCAAATAATTTTGTACTATTGGGAAACCCAGCCTTCAAGATGGCCCTCGGTGATCCCTGCACCCTGGTCTTCACACCCTTGTATCGTGACCTCTCACAAGGAGCAGGGCACCAGCAGGATACTGTGGAGTGCTGGTGTGTGATTTCCAAGATTAGATCACAATGGACATTCTGCCTTGCTCTCTTGAATCACCCGCTCTGGCGGAAGCCAGCCAGCAGCCATGTCATGGGAACACTCCGGCAGCCCTCTGGGGAAGTCCACGTGGGGAGGCACTGAGGCCTCCAGCCAAAAGCCAAGGGAGACAGCCATCCTGGGGGAGGATTCTCCAGCACAAGTCATGTCTGTCAAGTCTTCAGACGAATAAGCCGATTAAGGCAGTATTTTGAGTCGACCCTCACAAGAGACTCTGAGCCAGAAACACCCGGCTAAGCCGCAGTAACTGTGCAACAGGAAACGGTTATTGTTTTAAGCCCCTACGTTTTGGGATCATTTATTTTGTAGCCACATCATTGGCCATATGGGGGGTAAACTCAACCTCCAGCCCCTCTCTCCTCCCTGGAGGTCATCGGGCTGGGACTGATTGTTTCAACCCTCTAATCACAGGATTGGCCCCACTGACAACCACCCCCCAGCCTTAGGCACTTTCCTGAAGTCACCTCATTAACAAAAGACACCTTGATCACTCTCATCACTTAGGTAATGCCAAAGGTTTTAGGAGGCAGTCGGGTTTCATCTCTGTCCTGAACCGTTTTGGTCCATTTAAGGGATTGCGTGGAAGCACTTCTCTACCTGTCAACTAAAACACTGGGGGAACTGAGCTGGAAGAAAGAAGCAAGTGGAGCTGGATCTTCACCAACGAGTTAAGTGAGGAAAATATGGGTCCATCTCCTCAAAGGAAGATAAGATATTGAATATCCTGTGGACAAGAACAAAGCCATGCAGGTGCCCAACGGGGCCATGAGCGTGGGGAGTATGTAGAGGTTGGACCCCGGGCCCCACAGGGCACTTGTGCTTCTCACACGAACCCCACTCTGGCACTTTTGGGTCCACATGGCACCCACCACCGCATTTCTGCAGTTCAAAGTATCCCACGACACAGACTCAGCGTCTCCAACTCCCCTCCAACTTTGTGTCAGCTGCAGAGTCTAGGCTATTTCTCTCAGAACCTAGTTGTATAAGCCCCCTTATTAGTACTCCAGTGCAGTTTTGATTTGCATTTGTCTAATAATTAGTGATGTTGGGCATCTTTTCATGTACCTATCTGCCATCTGGATGTCTTCTTTGGAGAAATGTCTATTTAGCTCTTCTGCCCATTTTTCAATTGGGTTTTTTTTTGGTTAGTGAATTGTAGGAGCTGTTTGTATATTTGGGAAATTAAGCCCTTGTTGTTCGCATCGTTTGCAAATATTTTCTCCCAGTCCGTAGGCTGTCTTTTCATTTTGTTTACGGTTTCCTTTGCTGTGCAAAAGTTTTGCTATGCAGTAACTTTGATTAGGTCCCATTTGTTTTTGTTTTTATTTCTATTGCTTTGGGAGACTGACCTAAGAAAACACTGGTACGAGACTTATGTCAGAGAACGTTTTGTGTGGCCTTTTTTTTTTGGCCGAGCTGAACAGTTTGCAGGATCTTAGTTCCCAGACCAGGGATGGAATCCAGGCCAAGGCAGTGAAAGTGCCAAGTCCTAATCACTGGACTGCCAGGGAACTCCCATGTCAGGCCTTCTTTTGGTCTTGTTTCTGCCCGTGGCTATTTCCCTGTGTTAGATTGCTCTCTGGCTCTTTCCTATTCAGCTTCACCCCTCTCACATCCTACCCCTCAGCTGCCCTAACCCTCCTGCCTGTCCGACGTGCAGCTGGGGCTGCTCCTGGGTAAATGGTTACTTCCAATCATCCCACCCTATGTGCCATACTCTCCCTGCCTGCTTCCCAACAGCTGCAGACCCCACTCCCCCCTGCCCACACACACCCAGGGCCTCCATCCACATGGCCCCCGGGCCCCTGGGCACCCAGCAGTCACTACCTCCCCATGCCCCATCCTTACGGATGAGCTTCCTCTCCAGCCAAACTTGACTTTGAGAACCTCACTGCATTGACAGCATATGCCTCTTTGAACATGTTGATGACAAAATCTAAATTCTCAAAATCTAAATCTAAATTCTCAAAGACTCTTGTAAGATTTCTTTCTCAGGTGTGGTCTCTGGGCCAAATAAAGTCCCAAGTGCAGGGCACCCTGCTTGAGAAGCAAGAGGCAGTGTTCACTTTTGTTTTTCTTCCTTTACTTGCATCGGGCAGCTAATAATCACCACTGTCCTATATGGGGCCATCCATGACCGGGGCAAGTGGCTTCCATAGGTTAGCCCTGTGAGCGACCTCACTGCAATGTCATGAGGCCAGTGTGATTATCTGTTTTGCGGCTGAGGAATCCGGCACTAAGATCACACGATCTCTGCCTCTGTTCTTCCTCGTGGAGAACCTGCTCGTCCTGTATACTTTTCCTCATATCCCAGAGGTGCCAGTTCCCGTTCCGGAAAATATGCTCTGTAACTTAGGGATGCTCGGGGATGCTGAGACTGGGTGCACACTGGGGAAAAGTAAGAGAGATCTTTTTCTGACTCCCTTCTTCCCAGCACACCATCACTTATACAGATTTCTGCATTCTCTCTTCTTTCAGAAATGGCAAAGCATGTCCACAAGCCAAGGGGTCCATTTCTTGTTCTTTCTTACGGGGCATAGGGTAGGAGGCTGGAAGGGGTGGGGCAGAAGAAAAGAGGGTGCCTGCTAGGGGAAGAAGATAGAGAAGGGCCAGTGGCTGTGCGGCAGGATAAGGGATTGCTGACAGTTGGCCACACCAGATAGGCCGTGGAGGATGGCTCATGGTCAGGGACATGCAGACGAGCCCTGCCCCAGCCTTGGTGTGTGGCTTTCTCCCCAGGTCGTGTGTGGGAAGCCAGGTAAGGCAGCCCAGGGCCACAGGGCGGACTCCACTGTATGACATGTCCCTTTTTTTTTTTTTTTTTTTTTTGTAAATTTATTTATTTACTTATTTTTGGCTGCGTTGGATCTTTGTTGCTGCGCGCGGACTCTCTAGCTGCGGCGAGCGGGGGCTGCTCTTCATTGTGGTGTACGGGCTTCTCACTGCGGTGGCTTCTCTGCTTCGGGGCATGGGCTCTAGGCACGCAGGCATCAGTAGCTGTAGCGTGCAGGCTCAGTAGTTGTGGCGCACGGGCTTAGTTGCTCTGCGGCATGCAGGATCTTCCCGGACCAGGGCTCGAACCCGTGTCCCCTGCATTGGTAGGTGGATTCTTAACCATTGCGTCCCCAGGGAAGCTCGTGTCCCTTTCATTTGGATGGGCTGTCTGGGGGGTCCAACGGGGTGGCCCCACCCCACCCGCAAAGCAAATCTGACGTTCACCTGCTCTGAGTGCTACCAAGACCAGGCGTGGGTTTGTTCTCTCTTGGGACCCAGAATCCAGGGCATCAGAGCTGGCTTATCACCTCCTTGGCAGGGAAGAAGGGGGGTCTTCCCAGAAGAAGGGCATTCTCACCCTGGTGTGACCTACGTCCGCACAAAACGATGAACTCTTTTCAATGTGGGAAACGAATAGTAAACAAATGTTATTTGTCTATGTGAGCTTACTAGAATTTTGCTAGCAGGAATTAGGATGTTTTTACAGGACACAACTAACTGAATTCAAGGGGCTGGACGCAGTGGGAAGGTGGGTATGGGCTGGTGAGTCCCAGAGGCTCCAGATGGTCTGTGGGTGGATTTTGCCCCCAGGACTCGGGGCCTGACTTTGCACATTGAAGCCCTATCCTGGCACCACCCAGGGCCAGGGATGGAGGCTCTGTATCTGCTGGATCCACTGGGGAGGGTGCTAGAGTCCAGGGCTTGGATGGAGTTGGCAGCGAGGGTCCCTTGGAAGAATGTTCCCTCCAGTGGTGCTCACTATTGGACACATAGTACATTCCAGGCCCTGAGGACGCACCTTGTGTGCGATGATAGACTGAACGGCCACAGAAGTAAGTGAGGAGCTAACAGATGATCCAGAAACAAGACCAAAGGGAGGGAGAAATGGTGCTGTTAACTCTTGGGGCCGAACCTCGTCCAGCCTAGGGTGCCTGGGCCTCACACATGCTGGCTTCTTATTTAGTCACTAACAGGAGATTACTGAGGTTTAAACGGGAGAATCACGGTCACAGATCACAGCGAACACCAGGTGAATGACACTGAGGTTCCATTTATTTCTGACCGTTTCTTTATAACTATCCACGTAGGGATAACGCCCCCATCTACTTCTCAAGCCTGAATCCCCCGCTAGAAATTTAGATTCACATTTCTAACTCTACAAGATGCATCTCCCCGAAGATCCCATCAACCCCCCAAGTCACCATCCCCCCCGCCCAGCTCTGAATCACCTTTCCTTTTCCCGCTAACAATGAACAACTGTCCGAAACTATAGCTTGTGTTTCTTCGAGATGCGCTGACGTCTGAGCGGCAGTGTCCGCGTGCCCGCGACAAAGCCTGCGGCTCGTTCGCTGGGCTAGGCGGCCATGTAACAGGGGCACAGGATGGGCTCGGGGCTGTAGAAGGTCCTGTCGCCACAGTGCGGACAGGGGTTGCCGCTGAACCAGACCATACTGGGAAGCCCCAACTCCTGCAGCACCTGTTTGAGCCGGGCGTGCAGGTGCGCCAGGCGGCCCAGGTGGACGGTGCCGTGCACGTCCTCGTAGCTCTCCAAGGGCGCGGGGTACAGCACGTGGCTCAGCTTGCTCAGCCCCACGGTGTGGCGCAGCAGGCTCTCCAGCACAGCCATCGAGATGGGGTTGCCGCAGAAGCTGAAGGTGGTGAGCTGGGAGCAGTGGCTCAGGGCGGGCAGGAGGGCGCTGAACTGGGAGTCCATGATGCCACACTCATCCAGGTCCAGGTCCTGGAGGGTGGCCGAGGCCTTCTCGATCAGGACCCAGAGGGGCTTGGAGCTTATGCTGGTCAGGTTGACCCCGCTAAGGCTCAGATCCTTCAGCTGGCTGACGCTCGGGCACTGCGACAGATGCATCAGGTCTGCCTCTGAAATCAGGCAGTTGGTAATCGACAAGGTCTCCAGGGGGTTCTTCAGACACCTGGAGAGAGACAGAGCAGTCAGCCCCGGGAGGATGGAGGTGGTGGGCGGAGGGATGTGGGGTGGCCCAGGCCTCAAGGGAAGAGAGGCCCATTTCACCAGATCCCAGTCTTCCGGAGGATGCTGCATGGTCAAGGGAGAGGTGCCAGGCCAGCCCAAGGTTGAGCGGGGTCCTTCCCCATCCCTTATCTGCCGTGTGACGGGGTCAAGGGAAGGAATCCTCAAGTGCTCCCTGTGCTCACCCGTCAAGTGGGGGACGACGTACCCCTGCCAGGTGTTGTGAGCACAGGTAAGGTAACAATGGCAGGTGCCCACCGGGGAGCCTGACCCCAGGTCCCAAGTGAGAGAGGGGATCAGCAAACTACAGTATTGGCAGACATGACCTACACTGCTTTTAACTCGGGCTTCCTTCCTGCCGCCTCCTGGACCCCATCACCTGTTTCTCTGTTCCCAGTGAGAGTACTGGCATCTGTGCTTAAAGGGCTAAGCCAGGCAACGTCTGGCAACGTCCACAGGGGTCCAGCCGGCAGGGGCTAACTCTGGTCGCTGTATCAGCCACAAACCATCCCTCACTTTCCACAACTCTTTTTTTTGTTGCTGTCCTTGTGTCATGAACACGTTTATTCTTAATGCTTTGAGTTTGCAGTTGCCAGAAAGGAAATCAATCCAACTCTTTCACACAAATAAATCGGGCTGCATTCTCTCATCTTTCATCATTGTGTTCCAGGTAAAGCTATGATTCTATTTTAAGAATGAAGAACAAATTTCTAGAAGAAATAATTTGTTACTGAAGAATTCCTATATAATCAGAAGCCTTAGAAGCAAATAATAGTTGTAATTTGGACTCGAGATTGGAGCCACTTCAATAATGATACTCATCTGACTTTCTGCTTCTCTTCTCTGGACTATGTAGGAGCAATAACCGCTTAATGTCCTGATGGACGCCACAATTCTTCACTCCTGCTCCCTCCCCGTCATTTCCAGAATCACCCATTTCCCACATCACACCTCACCTGGAGCCTAAAGCAACCCGGGACAGACAGGAAAGTGGGATAGGTGGGAGGGACAGGCTCACGTGGACCAGCTGCTCAGCACAGAGCTTCCGATTTGAAACCTCACGTTGGATGGGCTTTCCCCTGGTTAATGTCGTCCTGCTTAGTTATTTTCCATCATCTCAGCTTAGACATCACTCTCTCAGGAAGAATTCCCAAAGCCACCCTCACCTGGCCCAAAGCCCCCACAATGCAGGTTCCCAGCAAAGAACCCCCTTTGACAGGCATCTAACTGAAGCCACACCTCTGACCCTAACCCGGGAGGCTATGTGACAAGATGCCGGGGGACGGAGTGGCGGCATCGTGTGGACCTCTGAGTGGCCCGTGCACCCTGGCACCATCCATGGCAGGCAGACAGTAGACAGACACCCCACGGATAACGAAACGAGAGAGGCCTGCCCTGGTCTGCAGAGAGACAGCACCACGCCTCACCTGAGCACCTGGTCCAGGCGGCCCTCGAGGAAGGAGATGGAATCCAGGTAGAGCTCCTGCAGGTGCTGCAGGCTGGGAAACCGGGAGGTGAGCTGGCTGACGCAACGCTCCTCCATGCCGGGGGCGGCGTGCGGTGTCATGTGGATGTGCGAGAGGAGCAGCCGGCGCAGGTTGACCATCTGGCCCAGGTGCGGCGCGAACCTGCCCAGGGTGGCCAGCTTCCAGGTGCAGTTCACCTCCAGGTCCTGGACGGAGTCGAGCTGCACCAGCTTCAGGATCTTCCTGATCTTCTGCATCGGCATGGAGAAGACCCTCAGCTTCTGACAGCACAGGCGGAGCGAGCCCCTCCTCTGCTTGACCTTCTTCAGGAGGTAGCTTAGGGACGCATCGGGGGTGCCCTCCTTGAGGCACAGGTCTATGAGCACCTCCATGGGGGCCGAGGTCTGCTTCAGCCACGCCCTTGCACCTTCCACCCGGCACCTCTTCCTCACGGGCCCGACCACCTCAGGCTCCAGCGGTGAGCACACACCAGCCCTGGTGCCGGACCACACGGTACAGAAGTCCTGCTGGGCGTTACGACGCAAATCCAGCACCTGCAGCTTCCACCGCCTGCGGGACAACGGGAGACACACTGAGCTGTGCGGAGACCCACGGGGACCAGGACCGCACGGCTCAGAACCCAGGCAAGGGTGCTACACCCCAGACACCAGCTGCTCCTCGAGCTTCCGGGGCCCCTCCTGGTCCCCACTTTAAGCGCCACGAGAAGGGGGTGAGCCCACGTGCCTTTTGTCACCTCTGCACCTTAAGTAGCCCTGCACGCCCGAAAGCCTATTCCCAGAGTGGCCCAGCCACGGCCCCAAGGCCTCCCCGTGGCCCCGCACCCCCACCCCCGCCGATGCCGGCTGCATCTTGCTCAGATCCCCAGGCCCCACCCGCCTGCTGGGTCGCCCTCACCTGGGGCGGACCTCCTGGGCAAGCAGGACGTCCAGGCCGTCGATTGCAGCTTGGAAGATCTCCAGGTGAGGCTTGTGCTCCTTCATCAGGGCCCCCAGCGGGAGGCAGGGGAAGGGCCAGGCCTGCACCATCGCCTTCACGGCCTGGCTGTGCATCCCGGCAAGGGCCGAGGAGAACAGGGGTGGGAAGAGCTCAGCAGGCAGCTCCTCCAGAGCGGCGATGGCCAAGGCCTCATCCCTCAGCAGGCTCTGGACGGCCAGTTCCAGGAGTTTCGGTGGGGCCCGGATGCCCACCCTGAAGAATCTGCTCCAGAGGGAGTACTGGAGGGACACCAGAGAGCAAGGGGTGGGTCCTTCTCCGGCCAAGGACCGGCGACCCTGCCGTCCCTCCACCCTCTAGGGGACCCAACGCAGGGCCAAAGACACCCCTCTGGCCACAAAGCCACAGCTCTGGCCCTGCTGGCGCCAGGCCCAAATGAGGGGACAAGGTGACCTCTCGCCCTATCCCATATCCACCCATGCTGCATTAAACCCCAGCCCCTCTGAAAGGTGGGTACCTAGAAGCCTGACAGCTGACCCCACCCTCTCCGGAGAAAAGCTTCTGATTATCACTCAAGGACTGAAAACAACAGGAATAAGGAGTTTAGCCCAACATGGCCTCTTCCTAAACTCCAACAAATAACCCAGATGGGAATGATGGAGGAGCACCCCACAGTGGGTACTGTTACCCCATTTTAAACTCTTTAAATCAGGGCTTCCCTGGTGGCGCAGTGGTTGTGAGTCCACCTGCCAATGCAGGGGACACGGGTTCGTGCCCCGGTCCGGGAAGATCCCACATGCCGCGGAGCGGCTGGGCCCGAGAGCCATGGCTGCTGAGCCTGCGCGTCCGGAGCCTGTGCTCCGCAGCGGGAGAGGCCACGACAGTGAGAGGCCCACGTACCGCAAAAAAAAAAAAAAAAATCTTTAAATCAGACACCATAAAGCAGCATGACAGTATTTAATAGCATGTGATGTTAGAGATTAAGAAAAAAAAAACTGATTCCAAGATGTACCTATGAGTATTACTATTATGGAATTGTTTTTATTCCATGGAATTAAAAAAAAAACTTTTCATTTCTAAAATGAAAACAAACCAAAAAAGCCCTTTAAACTAGTAAAAATCACAAAACCATAAATGATATGAACTATAATTACTAGTCACAAACCAAATATGTAAAATGTCATCCAAAAATTCCAACTAATTAGATGTCTTACATCAAAAAAAGAAAAAAATCTATTTGGTTAAGAAATACTGTAACTGTCTATGAGTGGCATAAACCAGAGCAGAAATCAAAACGTTTGGGATTAAGGCAAAACTTGACATAGAAGCAAAAGCGAAGCCTGCTACTGCAAACGTGTACAGAAGGCGAAGAAAAATTCTCTACAGGACCTTGGCCTGCATGGCCTGTCCTGTGGAGACCCTGGCTGGGGCAGTGGTCAGGGCCCGAGGCCCCAGATGCCAGGGCGGGTGTGGTGCAAGGAGCAATGTGCTCAGGCCTCTGAGTCCCTCCTCTGGCTCCTGAGAAGCCATGATAGGCCTTCCTGGCCACACTTTTCAGATCCCAGCTGAAATTTCCATTTCAAATGGAAAGCGGAATCTTATTACTGGAAATCCATCCAGCTAACGCTGATTTGACTTTCTCCTTACACACAACTGATAGGATCCTCTGTCCACTCGTGAAAGCAAAAGATAAAAGAAGAAAACCAACCTGCAAGCATATTTGCTCGAAGAGCATGGGCCACGTCAAAACCATCCCAATGTCTGAGTTAAGACAGCTTTGTGCAGACCTAGTGGTGTCACCCCAAAGGAAAAAGAAATATAACAAAATTCCTGAGAATCACACAGTCACTTATACGTAACCTAAAACTGCAAAACGTGTGCCCGTTCATGGGGGAACAGAGGTGACACTGAGGGATGGCGGGTCCTCCAGATTTTGAGGGTTAAGGCTTCCCCAAAGGAGGTCAGGTCAAAATTACAACTAGGAGCTGGCTGGGAAGAGGGAGGGGCTGGGCGTTTGTAATGAGGCCAAGGAAATTACCCAAGACCAGGGAAAGTGTGTTGTGTTTGGAGGAATTCAGAGACTTTTGTCAGGATGGGCCTGAGAAATTGCCAGCAGGAGTGGCTACGGGGGGACCTGGTGGATCCCTTAAAGCCAAGGCAAACCCAAGACTCAATCTTCCTCCCTCTGTCCCTGCAGGCAAAGGGTGTTTCCTCCCAGAAGCGGGGATATGCAAATTGGCTTGACAAGATGAAATGTAGGCATGTGGGCTGGGAGAGGCCGGAACTGTGCTGGTGGCCAAACCTGGGACACACCTTACTCAGCCTGAAAGCCACTGAGGGGGTCAGGGCCGTGGGCTCTTTGGGCTCTTGGAGGCAGGGAGGGAAATAAACGTGGGCCAAGCACACATATCGGTGTCAGCAAAGGGCTGCAACCAGAAGAGGACTTGCCCCGAGGCTCAGGCGTCCTCTTCCACATCCCAGCCCAGGCTCTGTCCAGCAGCTTCAACCCTCATCATGACCTTCAAAGGCCCCTTCCCAGTGTTTGTGGATAACTTAACATTTCCTCAATCCTAGGAAACAAGGAATGCAAAGCGGCTTCAAAAAGCCCCCCGACCCCTCCCCTAAGGCTTTCACTTACAGGGTTTCTGATGCGAGAGTGCCATTAGGCCCACAAACAAAATTCAGCTTTTCTCTTGCTCTGCGTTAAGCATAGCTACTCTAACACCGAACTTCTCCTCAGGGGACGTGAAGCTCTGCTCGGTATTGAAGGGTCTGGGGGCGATGCCCCTGCTGGGCTGGCTCACACGTTGGTTCTGTTGAGGTTTCAGAACACAGGCTGAGGGAACCTCTCCACCCCCTGCATTGTGACGCCCCGACAATTCTATTCTGTGGGCGAGGTGGCAGCATTCTCTGAAGGATGCTCTCTGGTTTAGTAATTTCCCAGAGACTGCTATCTCCAAATTTCTACCGTCCCTATCAGCAGTTTGCCTAAAACAGGGTTAAGCTAGAATGTGCTCTATGGACACTCAACTCCCAGACCATCACCTTGACTGATCACCTGCAGGAAGTCGAGATTAGTAAGTTAAGCAGAATGTTCCTGATTCTGGAGCAGCCACTGAGTGGTGCTCGCACTTTTCATCCAGCACCTCAAATAACCTTCAGAGAAAAGCTGAAATTCAGTTAGTTTCCTTTTCAGCCTGGTGAGCCGGGGACTTGGCCAGGGGTGGACACTGCCATGCTCCGCTCAGGGAGTAACCAGAAGACCTGCTTGGGGGAGGGGTGTGGATGGATCTGCCCCACAGAGCGTTAGGAAGAGATGACTGACTTCACGTGGACCTCGGGGAAACAGGAAATGGCAGACATCCAAGCCTGGGATCTTTCCATGGGAACCCAGCATCCAGGAGGAGATCCAAGGAGGCAGGAGCGACCACTGCCTTCGAATGATGTAAAAATGGGAAGTATAAGCCGAACATTCTTCCCCAGCGAGCAGGGGACATTCCTCTGTCCACCTGCACCTACATGCAGAGCCTGTTTGTCCGGAGGCAGAAGGACCAGGGGCACAGCTGCAGGAAGACCTGTCCTTCCTGCCCAGTGTCAGGACTGGCCCAGGACGACTCTCAAGGCCCAGGCATGAGTCAATTGGGGGGACCTTTCTACCACGTCCTGGTCACCTGTTCTCATGCTGCACAGGCCAGAGCAGCCTCTGAGCTCATGGTGGGGGGGTGTCCTGTCCCCCTTCCCGTCTCCAGTCACAGAATTTCTACTGGGATTGCAAAGCATCTGCCCCCAGGGCCTTCCTGGAGTCTTTAGAATGCATGTGTGTCCCCAGGTTCCTGCTCCTGGCCTGTGCTGACGGGGCAGCCCCCTCTTTCTGCATCCCTGGCAAGTCACCCCACCTCTCCCAGAGCCTGGGGTGTGGCCACAATGCGGGGAGGGTGGGAGACCGGACATCCTTCCACTGGCATCAACAGAAATCACGGATTTCTCCCCAATTCTTCTGACATAACAAGTGTAGAAGAAGGTAAAGAAAAGGCCAGCTACTTTTCTGCATTCAAAGAAGCACCAGAAATGCTGGAAGATGACCCTTCCTGGCTTCCAGAGGAAGACCCCAACCCTGCTGGTCTTCAGAGGCACGAGGCTGACAGAGGCCCTGGGTGCCAGGCCGATGGTGGCTTCTCCTCCTTCGGCTCTCTTGACCCAGCCTCGAGCAGACAAGATCCTACTCAGGATCTGGTACGTCTCCTTGCCCTCTGCAGTCAGATCTCTTCTTGCCCTGGAATATTTTGCCCTCTGGGCCTCTTGAAAAATCGAAGGTCTCTGTCAGCCCTCTCTGCCTCTTTCTGCACTTGGCAAGATGTGGTTCCACTTCACATCCAATGACATCTAGACCGAAACAAGCAAGTCTCCCCACTTCTTCCTCCCCAGTGAGGACGCATCTGACATCCAGGTCACCCTGGGTGCAGCCAGTTAATCCTGAGGGAAGTGCTTCTAGAGGCAAGTAGGGGTGCGGGAGGCTGAGGGCCCACTCCAGGCTGGTTGGTCGGGGGATGGCCCAGGACGAGGGGGAAGGAGGGAAATGGCAGCAGAGCCAGGGGCCTGGTTTCCTGGCTCTCAGAGCTGTGTCCTTTATATGCTGAAGCCATGTCTGGGACCACTAAGGGCACTTGGGGACTGGGAGTGTCCCCAGGATCTGGCTCTGTTTGCCTTGGTCTGGGGGAGGTGCCAGTGGCTGTCCCCCTTGTCAACTCCAAGGGACAGAGAGGGAGCACTGACCCTAGACACAAAGATGAGAGAGGTTCAGAGAGAAGGGGAGGCCCCAGTCTTGGCCTTTGGCCCCGGAGAGGATGCTTCTCAGGACTTTGCACGGTCAACCTCGTTATTGCCTGAGATGGTGGGAACTGTGCTTTTGGAGAGAGGAGGAGAGAAGAGGGGGCTGGTGTTGCATCCCTGTCATCCAACTGACCCCAAATCTCCAACACCAAGCCATAAGCTTACTGTGGATCAGAGTGACACCAGGTGCGTTGGGCTGTCCGGCCCTTTGCACTGGACCTTTTTCCACTGGAGGAGGGTCGGTGAGCCTCAGGACTCGGGGAGCACTGGCTCCACCTTTGAGGGGACAGCCCACCCTGTGCTGAGGGCTGGCAGGAGGCACCAGGCAGAGGGGACGCGCTCACAGGGAGGTCTCCCGCCCAGCTGGTCCCCTCGCCCCCATACCCAGACTCCCCCTCTATCGGCAACCCTCGATTTACTCAAAACATTTACAGAGTGCCTGCAGCAGACCATCCACTGCTGTTCTGGGGAGGAACAGCCCAGTGACAATGTCATGGTCGTCTTCTAGTTAGAAGTACATACTAGGGAGATGATGTACAACAGGGTAAGTGTAACTGACACTGTTGTAGGTTACGTATGAAAGTCATGGAGAGAGTAATCCTAAGAGTTCTCATCACAGGGGAAAAACGTGTTTTCTGTGTAATTTTGTATCCATATGAGATGATGCATGTTAAGTCAACTCACGATGCTGCACCCTTTAAACCTATACAGGGCTGTATGTCAATTCTATCTCAGTAAGACTGGAAGAAATAAAATGTCATGGTCTTCCACTCAGGGTGTCTCTGAGGCACGGACCTTGCATTCAACTGAGCAGACAAATGAAAAACAAGCAAGTTGAAAAAATAATGACAGGCGGACGTGGCCTGCACGGTGGGGCAGGGCCACCAAGGCCACCATGCATGCTGGAACTGCAAAGCCAACCTTCATAATCTAAGGCAAAATATGACTTTTCCTGCAGCCGTTACATATTTTTTGAAAACGTTAAGAACCCTCTTAACACGATCCACTGTAATGTTTAGAAAAGTAAAAATAGTAAAGCTATTTTTTTTTTTTTTTTTGCAGTACGAGGGGCTCTCACTGTCGTGGCCTCTCCCGTTGCAGAGCACAGGCTCCGGACGCGCAGGCTCAGCGGCCATGGCTCACGGGCCCAGCCCCTCCACGGCATGTGGGTTCCTCCTGGACCCGGGCACGAACCCCTGACCCCTGCATCGGCAGGCGGACTCTCAACCACTGCGCCACCACGGAAGCCCAGTAAAGCTATTTTTTTTAGTACACTGTGATTTTAAGCACTGAGAAAAAGTGTTTTGTTTCTTTGCGAAAAACTCATCAAGAATCCTGTCAACACTGCTTCCCTGCTTCTCATCACATAACTTTCAGTCGGGGCTGAGTGTCCTTCCTACGCCCGGGCAACCTGTCACTCTGCCTTTTTTTTTTTTTTTTTAAATTTATTTATTTACTTTTGGCTGCATTGGGTTTTCGTTGCTGCATGCGGGCTTTCTCTAGTTGCATCGAGCGGGGGCTACTTTTCGTTGTGGTGCGTGGGCTTCTCATTGCGGTGTCACTCTGCTTTCTAAGCCTGGATCTGCTTCCAACATTTCACCCTTTGTGTTTTCAGGGCCTGACATTATCTCCAGGTTCCTTTACTGTGAAGATGTTAGCTGGCATCACTGCCTCTGGGACATCTTCATTTTTTTGTCACAACCATGTTCTTCATTGAAGCTTCTCCAGGAGATGGGGACAAGGAGGCTGAAGCTGGATTCTGAATCAGAATGATGAGTCAGTCAACCATTCCTCGTGTTTGGTAGAGCTTAAATCACCAAAGCATTTCACTCTCCTAGCCTCGGGTTCTCCCTCAAGATCTGAAATGTCGGCAGGGGCCTTAAATTGCGTTTTCCTTTCCCTGTGCAGTGGCTGAGGCTCAAAAGGGCAAGTCCTTTGCACCTGTGTCACAGAGCCAGCCACGAGAGGGTGACACGGGAACGAGGCCCCTGGCTCCTGGCCCAGGGCTCGCTAAGCCATCAACATGCCAGCCCAGTGGGACTGTGCCCGGGGAAGTCGCCTGTGGATGGGCACAGCCCACTCTGTTCGTGGACAGTGGACAAGGTCACGGACGAGAGCGGAGGACAGGAGCCTCCATTCAGGGGACATCACCCACCACAGTCTAGGCACTCAGCAGGTCTGTGGGTCCTGCCAGGTCTTCCAGGAAGATGGGGGGAGGGGCGATATATCGGGGAGAAATCCAGAAAGGCCTGCACTCACTGGTACCTCGGCTCAGCAGCCGTACCCCGGGAGCTCAGACTCCAGGAAACCTCCCAGCACTGCTTGCCCTCGGCAGGAGGAAGTAAGCAGATTCGCTGATACGGTGTCGCCTGAAGAATTTGGGAAGCAGCTGTGCACAGAGGCCCCTTCCACACGTGAGGCAGGGGCTAAGAAAGGTGTGGGGAGCCCAGCCTGGCGCCATGGCTGCAGAAGAGCTTGTGGGGGTCTCCGCCATGGCCTGGGGTCTGCTCATGGTCTGTCTGCACAGCTGAGAGGCACTAAGGAGGGGACCGTCTGGCAGCCCAGGGCTGACCCCCTTTTCTTCCTTCACCCTGAACATCTCTGGAGTGATGACCTTGACCTCTCCCCTTTGCACATCCTGCTCCTCTCTGGGTCCTGAGCGCAGTCTGTCCTGAAACAGCCACTCAGTTTCTGTGGTTCTGGGACAGAGAGGCCACATTTCCTGCTCTGGAGGCAGCAGTGATACTGGGGGTTACAGCCCAGTGTGCTGGTATCAACAGCACCCATATGCTGCCCAGCACCCCCAGGGCACGAGGTCGTCCTCGCTCCTGGGGTCCCTCTCCATCCTCCAGTTCCAGGTCCGCCTCCCTGGCCTCCTTGGGCTGCAGCTGGAGGACTCGTTGTGCCCTCTGGGTGCTTTCTTTCCGGGACCGCCCCTAGGCCCAGGGGTCCCAGCCCACCGCTTAGGGAGACCAAAACCTCCCTGGGCTCACCCACCCTGCCCCTGCCCAACACCACACAGGAGTCAAGTCTCTGGGGGCTGATGCCAGCCCTGCTCCTTCGTCCCAAGCACAGGTTCTGAACGTAACCGTGGCTTCGGGAATGGGACCCCAACACATTGCAGCTGCTTCTTCTAAGAAGGCAGCAGGATGAAAGCTCTCTTGGGAAAATGACTTGGAAAAATAAAGGCTGCTCATCCTCCTCCCGCTGTGAGGGCTTCAGGATGCAGATTGCATGCAGCTCCACGATTAACAGCACTGAGGGGGCAACAGGACATCCTGGGACATGATGAGATGCAGAAGACCAGCTTACCTGAAGATGTCTTCCACCGCGCTCGTCCAGCTCACGCTGGCCTCAGGTCCTCCGACACCTGGTCTCCCTGGTTTCCTACCGTCTCAGTCACCCGTCTCCACCCAAGTTTGAGAATAAGAACCCAAATTCTCGGGTTTCCCTGGTGGCGCAGTGGTTGAGAGTCCGCCTGCCGATGTAGGGGACATCGGCAGGGTTCGTGCCCCGGTCCGGGAAGAGCCCACATGCCGCGGAGCGGCTGGGCCCGTGAGCCATGGCCGTTGAGCCTGCGCGTTCAGAGCCTGTGCTCTGCAACGGGAGAGGCCACAACAGTGAGAGGCCCACATACCGCAAAAAACAACAACAACAAAAAAAACAACAAAAAAACAAGAACCCAAATTCTCCAAAAAACAAACACACGGTGTGTTCACACGTGTAGTTATGAAGCCACAGTGAGAACTCTGCTGGGTGAACTGAAAACCGGAGCCCCGACCCTGCCGTTTCAGTGAGAATCTGTTTGTATCTCCAAACCCGAGAAATTTCTCATCGGCTGAAGCAGCAGACAATCGAAGGAAAGACCTGATGCTCGGGTCTAAGGGACCTTCCTCTAAGGGCACTAACCGCCGTCCTGCAGCCCCAGTTCTGCCCCTTTCTCTGGCCCCCACACCCTGGCACCTCCCGAGGGGACCCCATTTCCAGCGCAAAGCAGCGCCCAATGAGCTCTGGCCATCCCCGCAGACCCGGGTTCCCTGGATTATTACGTCCCCCACGCGGCGCTGCGGCCTCTTCACGGGGCACGTGGCCCGGGTAGGCCCAAGGCGGCCCCCCACCGCGTGTGGCCTCCGCTCCAGCCCCAGGTCGTGAGAGCTCGTTTTCCGCTGGAGAACAGGAGCGGGGGCCCGCAGGGGGGGCCCGGGGACTAGCTCAAGGTCACCCCACGGGAACGCGGGGGCACCAGGACGGGAACTTACCCTTCGGGCCACAGCGCCACGCCACACGATCCCCCGCTTGCGCTCTGCGGACAAAGAACCGCGAACTCAGCAGCGCCCCGCCC
>NW_021698309.1:0-1573 GCF_005190385.1 Monodon monoceros
TCACCAATGCTATCAGCCCGAAGTGTCCAGCCTTATGTCTCACTCAGTTCTGGGTGTAGAAGTGGTAAATCCGGGTTGCATCACAAGCCCTGAATGAATTATTTAAGAATTGCTCTCTATTTCACTGTCATTGTGTTTTGTTTTTGAAATTTATTTTGATAATGGGATTTATCGGATTTTCACTGCTGCATTCAGGCCGCTGTACACACGCTTGATTTCCTTATGGAGACATATTAATCCATGGGTTTTAAGATTCTTACTTCTCAGATATATTCCTAGGCGTTGAATATGGGGTGTTGAGTCCATTTCTTTGAGCAGGGTGTAGGTCTTGTCTATTATATATTTGGCTTATGGAACTGTTTCTGTGCTAATTTCAATCTCTGGTTTTATGCAGCACCCCAACTCACCTTTCCCCATAAGCAAGCATAAGTTGGTTTTCTAAATTTGAGACCCTGTTCTGTATTGTAATTCAGTTCATGTGTAGCCAACGTTACATTCCGTGTATTAGTGATATCTTATGATGTTTCTTTTTCTGTGAGACTTATTTCACTTAGAATCATCGTACCTGAATCCACTCATTATGCCCCTAAGGGCCTAATGACGTAGATTTCATTGTTGAGTGATATTCCATTCTAGGTGCGTACCACAACTTCTTTATCCATTTTTTGCTTTCTCGGATATTTAACTTGTACCGTAGACGAGGTTCTTGTAAACAGAGCCGTCCCAAACTTTGGGGTGGCTGTGTGTTTTGATTTTAATTTCCCTGAGCTTTAAGACCATAAGTGGAAGTGCCATAGGCTGTGTTGCTTTGTTTCCTACGTGTTTCAGGAAACACCATACACTTCTCCAAAGTGGCTGTTGGCAATTTACATCCCGCCCATCAGCATAACAAGGCTCCCTGTTCTCCATGACCTGTCCTGCCTTTCTGGATTTTACACTTTTTTCAGATGGCCCTTTTGACCGGGGGCAGTGAGGCTTCATTGTAGTGCAGATTTCCTTAACACGCTTCCTTGGTTGGCCAAAAAGAGCGTATGCGTTTTTTACTGAATATATTCAGTAAAAAACGCATACGCCCTTTTTGGCCAAGTGCATCATTGTCGACATTCTGCCTCTTTTCCTATGCTTTAAGCGCAATTCAGCTCTACCCCCTGAAATCATTTTACTGAAATTCTGCCCCGCTTTCAAGTCCTCTTCGAAGACTTACTTCAATATATTTTTGGACGAGAGCTGTCATTCATAACTCCACAGGTTTGTGAATTACAGTGCCCCTGAGCTCCTTTTTTCAACTCGCTTTCTTGTGAGCTGGCCGCAAAACCGAAGGATTGCTTCAGGCCCTAATCTGTTTCCGGCAGGGCACGCTCAGTGTTTGGTTAATTCCTCTTCCTGGTGGGAAATGAGTGTTCCATTTGCCCGTGCAGACACCTACAGCTAGTCTCTTATTGGTTCTCCCTATTCCTGTTCATCTTGCGCATAAATTGCAAACTGTGCCAAACAGGAGGTGAAAGGCACTGACTCTCCAAGTGGGGAGAGTTTTAGAAGAGCGTCTGGAATGGTGAAACCAAGTACCAGGGGA
>NW_021698310.1:0-1793 GCF_005190385.1 Monodon monoceros
AATATTTAGAAAAAAGTATGAAAACACCCCACCTTAAGGGCAGGGGTAGTAAAAGTTTTTTTAAATGTATTTTTTACTAAGTGCTAAAATCCTAATAATTATGTGCAGAAATCATTCAAAATTGACAATCCAAGAGTTATCTGTATCTGTTATCTGTAACCCTGTTAAGGTACACCATTCTGTAACAAATTTCATGTTTAGTCATTTACATCTTTATTCTTTCCTCGCCATCTTTTCTTTTCAACAACAGTTCCATCTAGAATACTTGAGTTATACATGAAATTAGTACATCTTCTAGAGCTCAAATATTTATTGACAACGACTTCAGTAAATGGTTTTAAAATGTTTCTAAATTTTAATTTCAAAAAACCAACACCCATAATTATCAAAATATATTTACTGAGTGGTTATTATGTACTTTTACCCACTATTATATACAAAAAGTAAGCACAAAACGTTTTCTGGCCTATAAACTGATTGATTCATTGACTGATTTACTAGAGTAAAATAAAATCTTACTTTATCAGCAGGTCTCTTTTCACCTTCCTTCTTTACCTTTTCAGTTGTTAGGACCTTGCCATTATTATTGCCAGAAGGAAGAGTGGATGATGTTTTGGGCTCTTGCTTAATGGAAACAGTTTTTGTGCTTGAAATTTTGGGTGGTTCCACATCCTATAGGTGAAATTAAAAAGATACCCATAATTAAATATTCAGACTAATATACTGTTAAAAAAAAACAGATCATAAATCTAAACAACTATCAGTTAAAAATTAAGACATCATGTAGTGACCAATGTGTTGCCTTCTTCTTTAAACAACTTTATTGAGGAATAACTGATATACAAACTGCACCTAGTTAAAGTGTAAAACTGGATATGTTCCTTATATTGATTGTCGTGAAACCATAGAGCGAAACATATCCAGTTTTACACTTTAACTAGGTGCAGTTTGTATATCAGTTATTCCTCAATAAAGTTGTTTAAAGAAGAAGGCAACACATTGGTCACTACATGATGTCTTAATTTTTAACTGATAGTTGTTTAGATTTATGATCTGTTTTTTTTTAACAGTATATTAGTCTGAATATTTAATTATGGGTATCTTTTTAATTTCACCTATAGGATGTGGAACCACCCAAAATTTCAAGCACAAAAACTGTTTCCATTAAGCAAGAGCCCAAAACATCATCCACTCTTCCTTCTGGCAATAATAATGGCAAGGTCCTAACAACTGAAAAGGTAAAGAAGGAAGGTGAAAAGAGACCTGCTGATAAAGTAAGATTTTATTTTACTCTAGTAAATCAGTCAATGAATCAATCAGTTTATAGGCCAGAAAACGTTTTGTGCTTACTTTTTGTATATAATAGTGGGTAAAAGTACATAATAACCACTCAGTAAATATATTTTGATAATTATGGGTGTTGGTTTTTTGAAATTAAAATTTAGAAACATTTTAAAACCATTTACTGAAGTCGTTGTCAATAAATATTTGAGCTCTAGAAGATGTACTAATTTCATGTATAACTCAAGTATTCTAGATGGAACTGTTGTTGAAAAGAAAAGATGGCGAGGAAAGAATAAAGATGTAAATGACTAAACATGAAATTTGTTACAGAATGGTGTACCTTAACAGGGTTACAGATAACAGATACAGATAACTCTTGGATTGTCAATTTTGAATGATTTCTGCACATAATTATTAGGATTTTAGCACTTAGTAAAAAATACATTTAAAAAAACTTTTACTACCCCTGCCCTTAAGGTGGGGTGTTTTCATACTTTTTTCTAAATATT
>NW_021698311.1:0-1387 GCF_005190385.1 Monodon monoceros
GCACATCAGGAAATGTGGGGGAGCCCCGCAGTTAGGGCCTGACTCCACAGTGACCCTCATCACTGAGGGGAAGAGGCTCCCAGCTGGCTCCAAATGACACCAGAGGGTCCAATTCCTCAAGGCGACATGCACCAGGCAGGAGTGATAACACAGAACAGGGCCCACCTCACAAAACGGTGAGGAACCCAGGCAGGATCATACTCTCACCAGAGGGCCCACATCACCAAGGTGATGGGAACCAGGCAGGAGTGCCCGCACCTGAGTGGGGCCACATCCACGTCATGGAAAGCTGAGGGACCCAGCACATGTGGTCTAAAACCAGAAGAGTCTGATCCTGCCTGGGTTCCTCAACGTTCTGTGAGCTGGGCCCTCTGCTGTGAGGTCAATCCTGCATAGAACACGACGCCTTGGCGACGTGGGCTCTCTGGTGTCAGTTGGAGCCTGTTGTGAGCATACACCCCTCAGTGCTGAGGGCCGTTCTGGCGTCCGACCGTAAATCCTGAGCACCCCCGCATTTCCTGAAGTGTGGCAAGTGGTGCGAGGACACCCCTGCCAGGTTCCCATCCCCATGGGGATGTGAGCCTTCTGCTCTGAGGTCTCAGTGGCTGGCTTGCTCACACATTCTGGTGTGGGGCCCTCTGGTATGGGATCACTGCCGCCTGGATACCATAGCCCCTGTAATCCATGCTGTCTGCTAGGGAATTCCAACTGCTGCAATCCTCACCTTTTCTATTCCATGGGCCCTCTATTGTGAGGCTCCTCCTGCATGCCACACTCGCAGTCCATTGGTGTTGTGGGTCCTGTGGTTTGAGACCACATGTGCTGCGTTCCTCACCTTTCGATGATGTGGATGTGGCCTCACTGGTGTGAGGACACTCCTGCCTGGTTCCCATCCCCTTGGTGTTGTGGGCCCTCTGCTGAAAGTCTGATCATGCCTGGGTTCCTCAGAGTTCTGTGAGGTGAGTCCACTGCTCTGTGGTTACTCCTACCTGGCACATGTCGCCTTAGCGTTGTGGGCACTATGGTGTCAGATGGAGCCTGCTGGGAGCCTCCTCACCTCGGTGATTATGGCACCTCTTGCATCAGGCCCTAAATGCTGGGCTCCCAAACATTTCCTGATGTTCGCCCAGTGGTGCCAGGACACCCCCTGCCAGGTTCCCATCCCCATGGGTATGTGTGCCTTCCGCTCTGAGGTCCTAACGGCCAGCTTGCTCACACTTTAATGGTCTGTGGCCTTCTGGTGTGAGTTCACTGCGGCATGCATCTCATAGCCTCGGTGCTCCGGGTCACCAGCTGGGGGGTTCCAAATGCGGCATTCCTCAAATTCTCTATTCCATGGGCCCTCTGTTGTGAGGCTCCTCCTGCCTAACTCACTCCCAGCCACTTG
>NW_021698312.1:0-1604 GCF_005190385.1 Monodon monoceros
CATGTTTCAATAACAAAAAATATTTTTTAGAACTTATTATTATTTATGCACTTATTATTATTTATGCACTTATTATTTAGAACTATGAATACTAAGACTCAAAATATACAAACATTAATAATCCTCATATATTTTAAACTAATAATTAAGTAACTCAGTAAATGTTTATTGAGCAGTTACTCTCTACATAATTCTCTAGACCCGATTCCAGGGTTTCATAATTGTTTATATTTTCCTCTAAAACACAGTTACCTCCTTCCCTCACTTTAATGTTTTTCTGTTAGAAATCAGACTACTCTTTTTATGGGGTACATGAGAATTCTCCCTGTCCTCAGTATTTTGTTTATAATTAACGGTTGCTTTTTAAAAAATATTTTATTTTATATTGGAGTTTAGTTGGTTAACAATATTGTGTTAGTTTCAGGTGTACAGCAGGGTGATTCAGTTATACACACACATGTATTCTTTCTCAAATTCTTTTCCCATTTAGATTATTACAGAATATTGAGCAGAGTTCCCTGTGCTATACAGTAGTTGCTTTTAAGAGTAGATACTGAATATTTTCTGTTTTTCACAGGGCCTACAGGATGTATGGAGTGGGCAATTAATAAATAAAAATTAGCTGAATTGAAAATTCTGTGTTCTTAGAGCTTGTGAGAGGCTTTTATAAATGTTTTCTTTTATTTCAATTTGACAGAAAAGAAAGGGGCAATTTTCTGAACCAGACTTTGTATGGAGGGAATATTTATACACTTAATTTTGAAATCCTGAGAACAACCACTATTAGTTTCCTAAGGCCGTTGTAATAATGTACCACAAACTGGATAGCCGGAAACAAGGGAAATTTATTCTGTCACGGTTTTGGAGGCTAGAGGTAAACATCGAGGTGTGAGCAGGGCCACGCTCCCTCTGAAGGCTTTGAGGGAGACATTGTCCCGTGAGTCTGTTCTCACTTCTGCAGAGGGTTGCCTGCAGTCCTTACCATTTCTTGGGTGTGACAGCAGACCTCCAATCTCTGCCTCTGTCCCCACATGGCCTTCTGTCTACGTGTCTGTCCAAATTTCCCCCTTAGGGACACTGGTCGTTTGATTTGGGCCTGTGCTAAGGCAGCGTGACCGCAGCTTAACTTGAGTGCATTTGCAGAGTCCCTGTTTCCAAATCAGGTCACATTCGCAGGTTCTGGGTGGATATGCCTTTTTTTTAGGGGTTGCTGTTCCACCCAGTACAACCGCATTTCATGGATGTACAGTAATTTAAGAAACCACATAGTAATATTCTCTACCAAGTAATTCCACTTAAATGGAGGTAATTAAGTTCGGAAGCATTGCATGGGGCCATGGGATAAGGTTCAAGCTCTCTTAACAGTTGCTTCATTTTAATCAAAATGAGAGATTTATTGTCCTTAATTTGAGAGAACACTTTAAGTGACTTTTGGTTGCCATATTTTGCTGAGAATTCTGACTTCCCTATTTGGAAAATGCAGGTAAGTTTCAAAACATATATTTAGAAGAAAAATAAGTAATTAATGAAATGAGTACCAAAAAAAGGGGAAGGGATTAAAAAATATTTTTTGTTATTGAAACATGAATAATGAACATTTTTTT
>NW_021698313.1:0-1341 GCF_005190385.1 Monodon monoceros
AGAGGCAGCAAGTCAAAAATCCCAGGCTATCTCTTATATGTGCAGTCTAAATAGGGATACAAAGGAAGCAGCATACAAAGGAAACACAGGTTCACAAAGGGAAGAGAGAAGCGTGGAGTTCTCAGAGGGTGATGTTGGAGGCCGGGGAAGGGGGAAGTAGGAGCCTGGGATTCCCAGACACACACTTAACGTATCAAAAAGTGCTCATCAAGTGCGACCCAACCGAAAGCATAGGGAGCGCTACAAAACTGCCCTCAATAAACTGACAGGGCAAAGAACCCGAAACGCTACAGGGACTGCTCCGATTATAATTGAAACAGGGGGCTGTAGAACTCAAACAGACGCAACGATGTGTATAAACTATGCTGAAATGGAAAAGGAGTATTCAAAGACAAGGAAAGGAAGGGGTTAAGAAATGCCTTTCCTCTGTTACCTCAGGCCTCTGTGATGTCGTCGCCTAGAGACACACCCCTGAATCCTCGGCGGGCCTGTGTCCCAAGGCTTGAGTATGCTGCTGCTGAGGGAGCAAGCGAGGAGGACGTGCCACCTGACCAGCAGCCCCACGGACCTCTAGTGCCCATTCTTCCCTGCGTGGTACCACAGTCTCCCGGTCCAACGTGGCCCTCCTACGGGTAAGCAAAGCCTGGTGTACCCAAGTGACGGTGGAGCAGCTGAGAGGGAAGAGCTGTGCGGAAACCGGGTCTCCACGGCTCCTGCTAGGAAGGTTCCCACCTCCAGCCCACTTCGTTAGAGTCGCCCCACCTGTGAAGCACGCACCCACCGAGTAGCCCACTTACAAGTCTTGCGATATGCCTGGGGTGGGGCAGTGCAGGTTAAGGGGCAGGAGGCGAGGATACACAAGCCCTGGGGTGTGTGTTTAGCCACCTTCCACTCCCCATGTCCAGTCCAACACCGCGACCCCAGCTAAGGCTTTGTTTCCCCAAGTTACCAGAGAGGACACGGAGTAGTGATGCCACCTTGTGGCACACTGCCGTAACAACCTCACAAAGCGTGCCGAAGGGCACCTATCATTCACAATGCCTGCGGCCTGCCGCTTTGCAAACGGAGCCCTGCCCTCAAGAAATATCCTGGGCTAGGTAATCTGAAGTGAATTCAAAGCAGGCCCGACTCTCAGGCAGAAACCTTCCAAGACCTCAGTGGTACTCACCCGCGTTTTAGAAAATAGCACATTGAAATGAAAAGATGCTCAGGATCTGTCATGATTAGAGAGTGCAAAGGAAGCTAGACGAGGGTTTCCCTGGCTGCAGTCCTCACAAACGCTAAAAGCGTTAAGTGCTCAAGAGGGCATGCCCAAAAGGGAAGCCTACCATTGCTGTTGCC
>NW_021698314.1:0-2015 GCF_005190385.1 Monodon monoceros
AGGGGAAGACCCTCCCAGCAGGTTTAAATGCCACAAGAGAGCCCATGCCATCAAGGCGACGTGTGCCAGCCAGGCAGGAGTGACCTCACAGCAGAGGGACCACCTCACAGAAGGTTGAGGAACCGAGCAAGGATCAGACTTTCACAAGAGGGCCCACATCACCAAGAGGATGGGAACAAGGCAGGAGTGTCCTCACATCAGTGAGACCACATCATCGAAAGGTGAAGAACCCAGCACATGTGTCCTCAAACCAGAGGACCCACATCTTCAACGGGCTGCGAGTGAGCCAGGAAGGAGTAGCCTCACAAAAGAAGGCCAAAAGAATAAAAAAGTTGAGGAATCCAACAGTTGGAACCTCCCAGGAGGTGGCCCAGAGCACCGAGGCTATAGGATCAAGGCCATAGTGAACTCACACCAGAGGACCCACATCCTGAAACTCTGAGGAACCAAGCCGTTGGGTTCTCAGAGCAGAAGGCCCACATCCCCAAGGGTTTGGGAACCTGACAGGAGTGTCCTCGCACCCCTGGGCGCACATCAGATCATGTTTGGAGGCCAGCAGTCGGGGCCTGACGGGAGAGAACCCTCATCACTGAGAGGAGGAGGCTCCCAGAAGGCTCCAAATGTCATCCGATGGCCCACGTTGCGAAGGCGACGTGTGCCAGCCAGGAAAGTGTGACCTCACAGAAGAGGTCCCACCTCACAGAAGGTTGAGGAGCCCAGCCAGGATCAGACTCTCACTAGAGAGCCCACAGCACCAAGGGGCTGGGAACCAGGAAGGAGTGTCCTCACACCAGTGGGGTCACATCATCGTAAGGTGAGGAACCCGGCACATGTGGCCTCAAACCAGAGGACCACCAGCACAAAGTGTCTGGCAATGAGGCAGACAGGAATAACCTCACAACAGAGGGCCCATAGAGTATAAATATGAGACCAGCAGTTGGAACGTCCCAGCTGGAGGCCCAGAGCACCGAGGCTCTGGGATGCAGAACAGAGTGAACTCACACCAGAGAGCCCACATCATGAAAGTGTGAGCAACGCAGCCGTTGGGACTTCAGGGCAGAAGGCCAACAGCACCATGGGGATGGGAAACTGGCAGGTGTGTCCTCGCTGTACTGGGCACACATCAGAAAATGTGGGGAGCCCAGACGTTAGGGTCTGACCCAAGACGGCCCTCATCACCGAGGGGACGACGCTCCCTGCAGGCTTTAAATGCCTCCAGAGAGCCCACGTCATCAAGGCAACATGTGCCATCCGGGCAGGAGTGACCTCACAGCAGAGGGACCACCTCACAGAAGGTTGACTAACCGAGCAAGGATCAGACTCTCACCAGAGGGCCCACATCACCAAGGGGATGGGAACAAGGCAGGGGTGTCCACATACCAGTGGTGTCACATCATCAAAAGGTGAGGAACCCCACACATGTGTTCTCAATCCAGAGGAACCACATCACCAAGGGGCTGGGAGTGAGGCAGCCAGGAGTAGCCTCACAATAGAATGCCCAGAGAATTAAAATGTGAGGAATCCAGCAGTTGGAACCTCCCAGCAGGTGGCCCAGCGCACCAAGTCTATGGGATCCAGGAGGGAGTGAACTCACACCAGAGGGCCCACATCATGAGACTGTGAACAACCCAGACTTTGGGACAACAGGGCAGAAGCCCCACATCCCCTTGGCGACGGGAATCTGGCAGGAGTGTTGTCGCACACCAGGGCGCACATAAGAAAATTTGGATAGACCATCAGTAAGGGCCTTACGCAAGAGGGCCCTCATCACCAAGGGGAGGAGACTCCCAGCAGGGTAAAAGTGCCACCAGAGGGCCAACATTAACAAGAGGACGTCTGCCAGCCAGGCAGGAGTGACCTCACAACAGAGGGCGACCTCACAGAAGGTTGAGGAGCCCAGCCAGGATCAGACTCTCACTAGAGAGCCCACAGCACCAAGGGGATGGGAACCAGGAAGGAGTGTCCTCACACCAGTGGGGCCACATCATCGTAAGGTGAGGAACCCGGCACATGTG
>NW_021698314.1:2025-3456 GCF_005190385.1 Monodon monoceros
AATATAAATATGAGGAGACCAGCAGTTGGAACCTCCCAGCAGGAGGCCCAGAGCACCGAGGCTCTTGGATCCAGGACGGAGTGAACTCACACCAGAGAGCCCACATCATGCAAGTGTGAGCAACCCAGCTGTTGGGACTTCAGAGCAGAAGGCCCATATCACCATGTGGATGGGAGACTGGTAGGTGTGTCCTCGCTCTACTGGGCACACATCAGAATATGAGGGCAGCACAGAAGTTAGGGCCTGACACTAGAGCGCCCTCATCACCGAGGGGAAGACCCTCCCAGCAGGTTTAAATGCCACAAGAGAGCCCATGCCATCAAGGCGACGTGTGCCAGCCAGGCAGGAGTGACCTCACAGCAGAGGGACCACCTCACAGAAGGTTGAGGAACCGAGCAAGGATCAGACTTTCACAAGAGGGCCCACATCACCAAGAGGATGGGAACAAGGCAGGAGTGTCCTCACATCAGTGAGACCACATCATCGAAAGGTGAAGAACCCAGCACATGTGTCCTCAAACCAGAGGACCCACATCTTCAACGGGCTGCGAGTGAGCCAGGAAGGAGTAGCCTCACAAAAGAAGGCCAAAAGAATAAAAAAGTTGAGGAATCCAACAGTTGGAACCTCCCAGGAGGTGGCCCAGAGCACCGAGGCTATAGGATCAAGGCCATAGTGAACTCACACCAGAGGACCCACATCCTGAAACTCTGAGGAACCAAGCCGTTGGGTTCTCAGAGCAGAAGGCCCACATCCCCAAGGGTTTGGGAACCTGACAGGAGTGTCCTCGCACCCCTGGGCGCACATCAGATCATGTTTGGAGGCCAGCAGTCGGGGCCTGACGGGAGAGAACCCTCATCACTGAGAGGAGGAGGCTCCCAGAAGGCTCCAAATGTCATCCGATGGCCCACGTTGCGAAGGCGACGTGTGCCAGCCAGGAAAGTGTGACCTCACAGAAGAGGTCCCACCTCACAGAAGGTTGAGGAGCCCAGCCAGGATCAGACTCTCACTAGAGAGCCCACAGCACCAAGGGGCTGGGAACCAGGAAGGAGTGTCCTCACACCAGTGGGGTCACATCATCGTAAGGTGAGGAACCCGGCACATGTGGCCTCAAACCAGAGGACCACCAGCACAAAGTGTCTGGCAATGAGGCAGACAGGAATAACCTCACAACAGAGGGCCCATAGAGTATAAATATGAGACCAGCAGTTGGAACGTCCCAGCTGGAGGCCCAGAGCACCGAGGCTCTGGGATGCAGAACAGAGTGAACTCACACCAGAGAGCCCACATCATGAAAGTGTGAGCAACGCAGCCGTTGGGACTTCAGGGCAGAAGGCCAACAGCACCATGGGGATGGGAAACTGGCAGGTGTGTCCTCGCTGTACTGGGCACACATCAGAAAATGTGGGGAGCCCAGACGTTAGGGTCTGACCC
>NW_021698315.1:0-2933 GCF_005190385.1 Monodon monoceros
TCTGTTGAATTTAAAGTTGTCAGTGTAAGAAATTTATGTGTTGTAGTTACAGTGAATTAACTGTGGGGATTCTCAGACCTTTTAGGTGGTTTTCAGGCATGGAGACACAAATAATATATTAAGTAAACGAAAAAACAAGAGGTTAAGTTAAATGACAGAGAACTAAGCCAGTAAAATCAAGTTTCCCTGCAGAAGAGTGTGCTCAGCGGCCAGCCAGGAGAATCTGTGAATAGGAGACACATGCACAAGCTTTTCCGTCACCATCGAGCCCCCTCCCCTCGGTAGATGTCGGTTATGTGGGATCCTTCAGTTTTAAACCCAGGAATAAGCTGTGATAAAACATTAATGAAAACCAGTTTGATAAAACAGTAGAGAATTATTATTTGGTTTCTATCATGACAACTTCTCTTACCACAGCAGCGTCTCATATTTTTTGTCTTTATAAAGTTTTGCATGTGTGTAAAAGTAACCCACGCTTATCATAAAATGTAAATGTTGTAAACGTCTGTAACACAGCCAAGTGGAAGCACCACGTGACACTACAAACAGAGGAGTCCCGTCGTCAGTAGTTTGTACCAGGCTCGCGTTTAGTTCCTTTTGTAACGACAGTCATCCCCAGAGTCAGCCAGGGGTCCAGGGTGGAGAAAGGAGGGAGAGCTGCCCTGGAAGAAGGGGACCTGAGTTCCACTTGACTCTCTGTCTTATACCTGCTGTAAGTATGTGGTGATTTCCTGTAAAATGTACTTAGCAGCACCTGAAGTGATGATTCTCGAGTCCTGATCAAGGTCCTTTACCCTCTGAAGAGTCAAAGAGGCCCAGTGAATGGTCTCACCACCCAATACTTTCTCCACATAGCAGAGAGAGTCCTCTGAGGACCACTTCAGCTGCCAGCAGACAAGATGCAGAAGACTTTTAACAGACTGACTGAGACACCACCATTGTCCAGTGGTGGCAGCAAGATATTCTGTGTAGAAGGATTTAGGGTTGGTATTCTAGCAGGAGCATAGGGGCCAAGGGATGTGAATCAAGCTGCTTCTTCTCAGCAGATCCATTGTATTTCATGTAACTGAAGTGTTCATTGCACATAACTTCTAAGGAGTTGATGGAATTACAGGAGGAAGGACCCCATACCCATCTACAGCTGTAGAATCTAAAGACCTAAAGTAGAGATACATATTTTAAATTTGAGATGAGGCATATTTGTGTATACACAGGATATTCAGTACAGATTGAACATTGTTTTGGTGTGAGTAATGCTGTCCACATGGGGCTCTGGGAAATTTTGAGCACAGGGGTATTTGAAGTGAACGAGACCACGCTACCAGAGCAGACAAACCCATTACATTTCCCGCTGTGTCCTTTCTACTGTGTAATTCACCTTTCTTTTCTTTCTTAGAAAAAAAGGCAAGGTTGTTAAATTTTATTTTCATCATCACACACAAGTTAGTTCCATTGGCCTAGAATAAGTGACATCTCAGATAGGTAGGGAGAAGTTATTTGTTCAACCACTATGCTTAAAATGTAAAGTCCTGCGTTTCTATAGGAAAAAGAATTAAGTCAGCCTCCAGAATTGGGACTTAATTTCTCACCGATCAGTAGGAAACCACATAGGTGGGATCATACTTCAGCTCGTGAACACTTAGAATCAAACATCATTTCAGAGCTGGGACTTTTTTTTTCCATATGTGGGACAAATTAGTATATGGGACTAATTTCCATATACTGTCAAGGGCATTAGTGTGTAAAAACTTGGGGAGTATTGGTAGCTGCATGCATTCTGATAAGGTGGGATTGCGTGGAGTGGGAAAGAGAAAGGCGGAGAAGAAGGTAAGCGGGAGTAAATCACAGAGGGTTTCATAGGTTTCAAGAGTTTCTATTAGAGTCTGTGGACAGCGATTCAGAAATTGTGCTGTGTTTAGGAATCATCTTGTTAATTAAATGGTGCCTCCAGGGTTTCCCTTTAAAGAGTCTAATGAAGTCGATCTGGGGTAAGACCCAGAAATGGCTTCGTACTCTTTGAAGGATATATGTTAGTGGAAAGGAGCTAAAATTTGTATAATCCTGGTCACATAATTTTACATGTTATGGAGCAGAGGGCTGATCCAGTGAAAATATAGATGAAGGCACAATTATATAAGATTTGCCTGTGATAACGTCTGTCAGAAAACAGTGTTCCATGGGTGTCTTGCATCTCTGCACTTCTTGTGAGCAGAAACACCAAATGCCTTTTTTCTGCTCTATTTTTAAGGAAATTTCTGTAGAGAACATCCTTGGAGAATAGATGCGGTGCCTCCTTCCAGAGTAGAAGGCAGGTTTTCCTGCTGTGGAGTGCAGTAAAGAGAAAGTGTCCCTTGAGATGCTGAGCAGGTCTGCTTGCAGGTTGGGGTTTCCTAACTGTAATACATGCCCACTGTGCGTGCCACACCTGCCTGAGCTGCCTCCGCCCCCAGGAACACACCATGCATGCTACTGCACCAGCTAACTGTAGCTTGCAGCTAGGATAAAATCTTTGAAACGTCACAGTACTTGACGTGTGCTGCTGGGTTTTCATCCTACTTGTAGTTTGTTGAGCTTCTTTGATCTTTACGTTAATTTTTAAATTAAATTGAGAAGACTTGGGGCATTACTACAAAATATTTTTCTGCTCCTTCCTGCCCTCTTCTTCTGAAACTCCTATTTCACTTGTATTGGAGGGCTTGGCACTGAGGCTCTGGTTGTGTTTCTTTTTCCTTCAATATTTGTTTTCCTTTTTCTAAATTTTGACTGGATAACTTCTGTTATCTACTTCCAAGTTCACTGTTTATTTCTTACACCATCTAAACATCTGACGTTAAGCCCATCCAGTAATTTTTTCATTTCGGTTGTTGTACTTTCAACACTAGAATTTCCCTTTGGCTCTTTCTTCTGCTTTCCATTTCTCCCTTGATATTTCT
>NW_021698316.1:0-1035 GCF_005190385.1 Monodon monoceros
TCCCAAAAAACAGTGCAGTGTGTTGACCTACACGCGACATACACAGAGTGACTCCGAAGGGCTATGGGCCTGGATGTTGCTTAGCAACTAGGACCTTATTGCTGATCCAACAAAGGCACTCATTCTGCTCCGACATCATGCCCTGACAGTGTCCCCTGCTAAGGGCCTGATGGTAGGCCTCACTCAGACCCTGTTGGTCTCTCTAATTCACGCTCTGACGCTGTCCCTACCTGAAGCCCTGACACTGGGTCTAATTAAGGCCCTGATACTCTCAGTGACTAAGGTCTTGACAGTATCCCTAGGTCATTTCCTGACACGATCCCTAAACTTTACCCTAAGCCTGTCCCTAGCAACAGTTCTGCCTCTTATGCTAACTGAAGCCATTATGCTGTGAATACCTCAGGCACTGAATTTAGTCCCAAGGCCGTGACACTGTCACTAACTAAGGCATAGATGCTCATCCTAAATCCGGCCCTGACACTGTCCCTCACTAAAGCCCTAACACTATTCCTAACTCAGGCCCTGACACGGTACCTAACAGAGGCCCAGTTGCTAGTCCTAACGCAGGCCCTGACATTATGTCTAACTAAGGCCCTGCTGCCATCAATATCTAAAGTCCTGACACTCTCCTGAACTCATTTCCTGAACCATCTCTTAACAAGGTCCTGAAATTGTCCCTAAATAAAGACTGATGCTGTCCCTACGTGAGACCCTGAGGCTATCCCTAACAGAGGCCCTGATAATGGCTTTAGCAAAGCCCCCGAGTCTGATCCTACAGAGGTCTTTATGCTGCTCCTAAGTCATGCCCTGACACTATCCCTAGCGAAGACCCTGACGCTAGGCCTCACTCAAGCCCTGTCGCTCTTCCTACATCCGGCTCTGATGCTATCCCTACCTGAAGCCCTGACACTGGTCTTAAATTAGGCCCTGATGCTCTAAGTAACTGAAGTCTTGGCATTACTCCAAGGTCATGTCCGGACACTATCCCTAGACCTTAACCTAAACTTGCCTTTAACTAAAGTCAAGCCTCTTATG
>NW_021698317.1:0-5025 GCF_005190385.1 Monodon monoceros
ATATTTCCAAATGAAGCAACTGATAAAGGATTAATCTCCAAAATTTATAAGCAGCTCATGCAGCTCAATAACAAAAAAACAAACAACCCAATCCAACAATGAGCAGAAGACCTAAATAGACATTTCTCCAAAGAAGATATACAGGCTGCCAACAAACACATGAAAGAATGCTCAACATCATTAATCATTAGAGAAATGCAAATCAAAACTACAATGAGATATCATCTCACACCAGTCAGAATGGCCATCATCAAAAAATCTAGAAACAATAAATGCTGGAGAGGGTGTGGAGAAAAGGGAACACTCTTGCACTGCTGGTGGGAATATGAATTGGTACAGCCACTATGGAGAACAGTATGGAGGTTCCTTAAAAAACTACAAATAGAACTACCATATGACCCAGCAATCCCACTACTGGGCATATACCCTGAGAAAACCATAATTCAAAAAGAGTCATGTACCAAAATGTTCATTGCAGCTCTATTTACAATAGCCCGGAGATGGAAACAACCTATGTGTCCATCATCGGATGAATGGATAAAGAAGATGTGGCACATATATACAATGGAATATTACTCAGCCATAAAAAGAAACGAAATTGAGCTATTTGTAATGAGGTGGATGGACCTAAAGTCTGTCATACAGAGTGAAGTAAGTCAGAAAGAGAAAGCCAAATACCGTATGCTAACACATATATATGGAATTTAAGAAAAAAAAAATGTCATGAAGAACCTAGGGGTAAGACAAGAATAAAGACACACATCTACTAGAGAATGGACCTGCGGATATGGGGTGAGGGGTGGGAGGGTAAGCTGTGACAAACCGAGAGAGCGACAAGGACATATATACACTACCAAAGGTAAGGTAGATAGCTAGTGGGAAGCAGCCGCGTAGCACAGGGAGATCATCTCAGTGCTTTGTGACCACCTAGAGGGCTGGGATAGGGAGGGTGGGAGGGAGGGAGATGCAAGAGGGAAGGGATATGGGAACATATGTATATGTATAACTGATTCATTTTGTTATAAAGCAGAAAGTACCACACCATTGTAAAGCAATTATACTCCAATAAAGATGTAAAATAAATAAATTAAAAACATAAATTTTAATAGCTCAAACATGATACAGACTCTTAATCAAATATACTAAAAGAATACTTCTGAGAAAAAATTTTACTTTTTTCCTTTCTATTTTAATTCCTTAGCTATCAAAGCTAAAAATAATATTTTTAAAATTAAAATTGTGTTATTTTAACAACTTCAATTATTTTCCACTGGTGGTTTCAATCATTTTCAAAATCTTGCTTTGAGGATGAGCCTAGTAAATCTATGCAAATATAATAACACAAGGAAAACAGCAAAATGCTACTAGAGTTAGGTGCTGTCAATCTGAGAGCACAATGCTGCCTTTATATAATTAGAGAGGAGAGATCTTGAGGGTTTAGGACTGGATAGCAAATAATGAGTTTATCTCAGCTTATTATCTGTAAATCAGAAGTAATACCTTACAAGGTAGAGCTAGAAGGGTCAAAATGAATGACATTGGTAAAACTGAATAGTTAGTACCAGGCTAACAGAAAGTATTCAATAGATATTCATGCCTTGAAAAGTCAAATTCAAATGAAAAAAGATTACTCCATTGGCACATAGAGAAAATAATGAATGAGTACCTGTCCTTTTAAAGTTCTATCAGGTTTTGCTAGAGATCTTTGGGGAGATAATCTAATGTGATGGCTGAGAAACGTAACACTGGCACCGGACTGCCAAGATTCAAATCCCACCCCTGCCATTTACCAGCCTGGGACCTGGCTAAGTCGGTCAACCAATCTATGTCTCAATTTGTTTTATTTATAAAATTTTTAAGAACAGTATCTACTTCACTGGATTCTTGTGAAAATTAAATGGATTAACATGTGTAACAAATATATGTAAAGTTAATAGATGTAAATTGCTAAAAACATTCCTACCCAGGGTAAGTGCATGAGAGTGTGATCTTTTATTACCTACACATATGAGGCAAAAGTGCTGTGGCAGGACATGAGGTATTAATTTCTATCTTGGTCTTGCTGGTGTAGGAGAAAAAGAATAAGCAATTTTTTCCTTTACCTTTCTCTTAGAAGAACAGCCAATTTGTGTCCAAGGTCCTTATTATATATCCTTTTGACGAAAGTTTTTGGCTGCTTTGAAAGTCATAGGCACAATGGAAGAAAAAATCCATTGAGTTATTTGATCTTAGGGTTAGGCATACAAAGAAAGTAAACCAGATGTCTCTACAAAGAGATTGGTAAGTAACTAGTACCTGGATAGCCAGGAGGGAGTGATATGACCCAGAAAGAGATCAAGATTCCTGAAGACCTAAGAAAAAGCAGGTTCTACAAAAGCCATGAATTTACATCTTAGATGCACACAGCAGCCCAGATGGCAAGGGAGTTGCTGGATGCCTTGGAGCTTGAACACAATGATCCAGGCCAAAGAGCAATTGTTTCTATCTAGCCAAGCTTGCTGTACATCCCAAGTACCCAAGTCTGCTGTATGTCTATGGCCAGATCTGAACATAAGAATGTCCCACAAGTTTCAGAAGGCTGATGTACAACTGTGGCAATGGTGACAAAATAGTAATTATCATGGCTGTTGCTATTTGGGGGCACATAAGTCCTGAGATGCTCTTATAAGATAATGGAGATACAGAAGGAGCCACTATTAAATGATACAGGATGTCTTACCAAGCCTGTTGTGTGGAGACTTAGAACCAGTCTTAAATTTATTCAGGAAAAAAAAATATTTTAATGACCTTCATAATCTCTGAATTTTATGGGCTCAATTCAAGTAAATAAGAGTTCTGTTATAAATGTGGAGTACCCTATTACACTGATCTAGTTGAGGTTGTTCTAACCTTGTTCAAACTAATTGGACTTCGACTGTTTTACCATCCTTTTGGAAGTTGCACCTAACGATATATTAAGTTTAATGAAAATAGTGCAATGTCACACACTTTCTGATAGGGCATTTCTTTTTCTTTTTATCTAAGTATGTAACATACATAGTAGGAGATGTTTATTTTAGTAGTTATACGCTATGATTTGAATTTGGTATGAAAAATCACTTTACTAAGGAACAAGGCTACAATATATAACCTGATGTTTATATTGAGTTTTAAGGGATATATGGACTTTTAAACATAAAATAAACAATAAACATACAAATAGTTTATCTCTAGAGTCCATCTTTAGGGAAGAAGGTGTCATGACTCATGAGCATGAGCATCTGGTCCTATGTCAAGTTTTGTTCTGTAATAGACAGAGATGTGTATGTCAGACCAACTCAGAGGATTGTACCAGTTACTCAACAGATCCAAATCATTGCCCTAGCTTGATTCTATGCTTGCCCATCAGCTTTTAATTTATATTTTGCTTCTTAGGAAGATTGGTTTATAGGCAGTAAATATGCCAGGTCATGAACATATTTATTAACTTATTGTCAGAAATATAACTAAGAATCAGCATGTGAGAGTGTGTTGTGTGTGTGCATTATAATTAGGGTCCCTCAAAAAAGTGAACACTGCAAGCATCTTAAAAAATACTTTTTCTCTCATACTCAAATCCTTAGTTGTCATAATTGATTCACTTGGCAGTAGAAATGAAACATTCTGAAGTCAGGCATAACATCACAGCAGCATGTTTTTTGTTTTGTTTTTTACATCTTTATTGGAGTATAATTGCTTTACAGTGGTGTGTTAGTTTCTGCTGTATAACAAAGTGAATCAGCTATACATACACATATATCTCCATAACTCCTCCCACTTGCTTCTCCCTCTCACCTTCCCTACCCCACCCCTCTAGGTGGACAAAAAGCACCAAGCTGATCTCCCTGTGCTGTGCAGCTACTTCTCACTAGCTATCTATTTTACATTTGGTAGTGTATATATGTCCATGCCACTCCCTCACTTCATCCCACAGCAGCACGTTTTGATCCACTATATTCTTTTGCAAAAGGAACCCAGTTGAAATTTCAGGTAGGAATTGTTTATTGAGAGAAATCTGCAATTCTGCAATAGAAGTCAAATCTCTGCTTACATGAGCTTCCGTAGACAATATTAAAATATGCTCAGTAAAACAAGATGTCCAACCAAGACAAAAAGTTTGAAGTCACTGCAGTGATACATATTAAAGCTATAGGACTCCTGAAATAACAAAGCATTATTGAAAAGTTTAAGACGTTCTGACCCCCATTCCCTGGAGTCTTCTAATGACAGATGCACTTTGCAACATACTTAGGGGAGTTATACTTCAAACCTAACTGTGAATGATGTTTCAAAGTTAAAGTAGATGGGTAAAGCCAAGCGTTTATTTTAATAAGCATTCATGGTTAATATTTTTTAAATGAATTTACTGCTGTACAACAGCTAGAAAACTTTGTTTAGGCAGAAAACTTTGCCTCAACTTCTTTACAGCTAATTTTAAAAGGACTGCATGAATTTTTCACACTGAATACTGACTTTATGCACAGTCTCAAAAATATTTGCTCTTTTTGTCTTTTCTCATCCTTAGTATTTCAATAATGCTAATATTTTATGATAATTCTTACCAAACTTCAATAATCCACATCATATTTCACAGTTTAGAATAATACTTTCTGGAACTCTTCAAATAGTTACAATCAATGAGAACATCTACTGTATTTGCACATATTATATTCTCACATGTCCATTTTAAGAATTTTTTTAAAAAAGTCTTCTCCACTAATCCCCTCATTCCTCACACCATTATACATAACACATTTTTCTCCTGCTTGGAGTCAAGTATAACATGGTGTGCCCCAAAATTCTACCTAAAATATTCATTCATCCTTTAAAGAGTTTTTCAAAAGCCAAATCCAGCAGCTCGCCTCTGCCTGAGGAGAAAACAGAAGATGTTTTTACTTGTTTCTCTCACACTACTATCTCTGTACCCTTCATCACTTAAAACACCAATTGCCCGTGTGTATTTCTCAGGCTAAAATATAAAGCTATAGGTTTTCTCATGTACCCCAA
>NW_021698318.1:0-832 GCF_005190385.1 Monodon monoceros
GGGGACGGTTTAGGGTACAGCTTAGGGTACGACAGCAGTTTAGACTGAGCGTACATGTTAGGGTATGGGTTAGAGTTAGCGTACGGGTTAGGATTAGGGGACGGGTGAGGGTAAGGCTTCGGGTAAGGGTTAGGGTACGGGTACGGGTTAGGGTTAGGGTTAGTGGACGGGGACAGTTTAGGGTACAGGTTAGTGTTCGACAACGGTGTAGGGTGAGCGTACGTGTTAGGGTACGGGTTAGTGTTAGCGTACGGTTTAAGATTAGGGGATTGGTTAGGGTAAGGCTTCAGGTAAGGGTTAGGGTTCGGGTTAGGGTTAGGGTTAGGGGACGGGGACGGTTTAGGGTACACGTTAGTGAACGACAACGGTTTAGGGTGAGCGTACGTGTTACGGTATGGGTTAGTTTTAGCGTACGGGTTAGGATTATGGGATGGGTTAAGGTAAGGCTTCGGATAAGGGTTAGTGTTCAAGTTAGGGTTAGGGTTAGGGTTAGGGGACGGGGACGGTTTAGAGTACAGGTTAGGGTACGACAACAGTTTAGGGTGAGCACACGTGTTAGGGTACGTTTTAGTATTAGCTTACGGTTTAGGATTATGGGACGGGTTAGGGTAAGGCTTCGGGTAAGGGTTAGGGTTCGGGTTAAGCTTAGGGTTAGGGGACGGGGACGGGTACGGTTTAGGGTACAGGTTAGGGTACGATAGCGGATTAGAGTGATCATACGTGTTAGGCTACGGGTTAGAGTTAGCGTACGGGTTAGGATTATGGGACGGGTGAGGGTAAGGCTTCGGGTAAGTGTTAGGGTTCGGGTTAGGGTTAGGGTTAGGGGACGGGG
>NW_021698318.1:932-1445 GCF_005190385.1 Monodon monoceros
TGTTAGCGTACGGGTTAGGATTAGGGGACGGGTTAGGGTTAGGGTTAGGGGACGGGGACAGTTTAGGGTACAGGTTAGTGTTCGACAACGGTTTATGGTGAGCGTACGTGTTAGGGTACGGGTTAGTGTTAGCGTACGGGTTAGGATTAGGGGACTGGTTAGGGTAAGGCTTCGTGTAAGGGTTAGGGTTCGGGTTAGCGTTAGGGTAAGGTTTAGGAGACGGGGATGGTTTAGGGTACAGGTTGGTGTATGACAACGGTTTAGGGTGAGCGTACATGTTAGGGTACGGTTTAGTGTTAGTGTAAGGTTTAGCATTAGGAGGCGGGTTAGGGTAAGGCTTCGAATAAGGGTTAGGTTTCAGGTTAGGGTTAGGGTTAGCGTTAGGTGACGTGGACGGTTTAGGGTACACTTTAGGGTACAACAACGTTTTAGGATGAGCGTACGTGTTACGGTACGGGTTAGTGTTAGCGTACGGGTTAAGATTAGGGGACAGGTTAGGGTAAGGCTTCGGGT
>NW_021698319.1:0-2480 GCF_005190385.1 Monodon monoceros
TGTGTGTGTGTGTGTGTGTGTGTGTGTGTGTGTGTGTGTGTGTGTGTAATGTGAGTAGCAGAGGGCTTTTCTCTGCTCAGTCATCCAGGGACCCAGGCTGATGGGGTCTCCACCATCTTGCAGCTGTACCATCTACAGTAGTGGATAGTCTCTGCAATTTTCCAGCTCGAGGGGTTCTGGTAGAGAGCGATGCTTGCTGAGTCAGAAACCTGCAAAGCCCAAATAGGCTCCACTCACCAAAAAGCAAGGCGTGTGGTCCTGGGTGAATAGACAACTCGCTGTCCCTCATGGGAGAAAAGCCCCTCAGGGAGATGTGACTTACGGCTCCTGATGCAAGGCTGTGTTTACCGAGCCTGGCCTCTGTCCCAGAGGTCCGAGCCTGGGCGCCGTGTTGGACTGTCTCAGTAGAACAGGTGCCAGGAGGGTAGAGCCGGCTTCTTGGTTTCCACAGTTCATGTCCTCTTGCGGGCGTGGAGTCGAGTCCTGCAATTTCATTCCTCCCTTTGGTTGCAGGTGGAGTTACCAGGATGACGGTGTCGTTGGTGGTCATCATGTTTGAATTGACGGGTGGTCTCGAGTACATCGTGCCCCTGATGGCGGCAGCCGTGACCAGCAAGTGGGTGGCTGATGCCTTTGGGAAGGAAGGCATCTACGAGGCCCACATCCACTTAAATGGGTACCCGTTCCTGGACGTGAAGGACGAGTTCACCCACCGCACGCTGGCCACCGACGTCATGCGGCCAAGGCGGGGGGAGCCGCCGCTGTCCGTGCTCACCCAGGGCAGCATGACCGTCGAGGACGTGGAGACGCTCATCAAGGAGACCGACTACAACGGCTTCCCCGTGGTCGTCTCCAGGGACTCGGAGCGCCTCATCGGGTTCGCCCAGAGGAGGGAGCTGATTCCTGCCATAAGTGAGTAAAGCAGGGAGGCTCACATTTCACGGAGACGAATGGCACCTCTGTGCCCCGACATTCTCAAAGAGGTTCGACGGAGTGCACGAGGGTCGGAGGGCTTCAGCCCAGGGTCTCTCACGCTTTAATGCTTATTCGTTTCACCTGGGAGTCTGGCCAGAATGCCGTAGGTCTGGGGGTGGGACCCGAGACTCTGCATTTCTCCCGAGCTCCCTCTCAATGCTGCTGCTGCTGCCCCCAAGTCACACCGTGAGGGACAGTGTCTTGTCAGAGGCAATTCTTGGCTGGACACCGACCACCACATTTGCAAGCAGCCCCCTGGGCCGCTCCCGCTAGGACACACGCGCTCCGCCTTTTAGGGACTTACTGGGCCAAGCTCAGCAGGAAGCGGTAGGAGAGCTTGGGCTGGCCGGGCCAGCTGCTCGCAGAGACAGACTTCCAGGCAGGCTGACCGACTCAGATGCTGAGCCCTTTGCCTCAGACGCCTCCCTCGGCGCCGCTCAAGCCCTTCACTTCGCCACGATGTCCGGTGCCATTAGTTAGAGACCCACGTGGGTGCAGTCAGTTCCGTGGGATGCTTTTCCTCCTCGTGCGCTAACTGGATCAGCTGGGCTGAGGGGCAGGCTGTTGAGTTGGGAGAGCAGAGAGGGGATGATGCCCAGCCGGATGTTCCTGACACGGGCGGCTCAGAGAAGCCCGGGGCTCCCGGTGGCCTAGGGATGAGCGCCTTGGAAGGGGAGCAGGACGTGGGAGGATTCCACAGGCAGAGGGCCGGGTGTGAGTCTTTGGAGGCCCAGGAGGGAGGGGCAGCAGGCCTTAGCGGGGTCCCCCAGGGTGGTCCCTCCGGACTTCCTGATGCAGCACGGGCAGGGAGCCGCAGAGCGCATCCGCGGCGCATGGTAAACACTAATGCGCGCCGGCTCAGCACCCCTGCATCTCACGGTACACCGGGGCCCACGACATGGCTCACGTGTTCCCTTGATGACTGTACTTCCACGGCATTTGTGAAGTTTGCCAGGGGGACTTTTTCAGGTATGATGGTAGAACGCCCCACCGGGAACACACCTTAGCTTATCCCTGCCCTTTGTTAACTATTTCTTAGGCTCTCCCTTTGAATTTCTAAAACCTCTTCGCTATGTTAAGTAGCTTGTAAAATGTTTTTAAAGTATCTTCATCAAAGGCTTTATAAAAATAAGTTTAAATAAGCTATATAGCCTCTAACTTTAGCTTGTTGCTCAAACATATTTCCCTCCCCCAAAGCAACAGTTGATTTTATGTTTTAGACACGAAAGTACATTTGTGCTTTAAGTGCTCCATGATGCTTCTCTTTATTATACGTCCTGTTGCTTAACAGGTAGGTGCCTTTAGGCATGACCGTTGCCTTATAAATAGTGAGATTTCTTTTAAAAAGCTGTATAGTACGGTTGGGTTTGTTTTAAATTAATGTAATCAGCGGGCTTTAAAAATTTATTCGATCCTTAAAATCTTTTAAGCAAAGGTTGAAATTTAAACACTCTAGTGATAAATGTCACGGAATCCATTACCTATTGTGTAGCTCCAGGCACACC
>NW_021698320.1:0-10161 GCF_005190385.1 Monodon monoceros
TACAATAGATAGCCTTTAGAGGTTAGAAGCAGTGCAATAATAGCGTCTGATTTGTGCTTTTTAAAAGACTACTTTGACTGTTGAATGTCCTACAAAAGCAAAATACCTGTGTCTCTATGAAGCGCAGATAGTAAATTTTAAAAAGCCCAATGAGCTCATAAGCAGTTGGTTTACTAACTGTTATCATTTATCTTAACTAGACTTCATTAATAGAAGCTTGGTGACCTTGGGGTCCTGGGACATATTAGATTAGGGCAACCCAGCTATTTTCAAATAGTGTGATTTGAAAAATCCTTGAAATTGTTAGGGTCCAGGAAGATTATTTTATTGCTGGGGCTGGATGGGAAGTTTAGAATAAGAAAAGAAAGTATGATGGCTGGCTTCCATCTATTCTCCCTTTCTCTGGGAGAAATGATGGTGGGGTGACTACTTTGCTGTTGACCCAATGCTTCAATTTCAGAGCTGGTTCAATCCAGTAACTATTTGCTGAACAACTATTATATGTTAGGCACCCAGCTGGAACTGGGAATATAAAGAGAATAATTAATAAGAAAAGCAGGTATTACTAACAAGAGACAGGCACTGTGCTAATGCTTAACATGCACCATCTCAAGTTACATTAATTTACACACTAACCATATGAGGTAGATGCATTTATTATACCATTTTCCAGGTGAGAAATCTAATCCCTTTAAGGGGCTTAAGTTACTTCTCCAAGGTTACACAGCTAGTTAGGGGCATAGGCAGTATTTGGACTCAGGTCTGGTATCAGCACCAATTCTCTTAGCCATTATGCTCTCTAAGGACCTTACTTGAGAAGTTCAGATTATACATATATGGGTACAACCAACCCTAAGACCATCTGGCAAAACTGGCTGCTTGAGAAGTCCTGGATTTATGTAAGATGCTCTTGGAATGGAGAAGATCGTGAAGGAGGGTCCCCAAAACACACTCTCTATACTAAGGGGCAACAGAAGAGAGAAAGAATTAGCCTACAGCGGTATGATATTGAGGACCAAGAAACAGTGTTTCTCTCTTTTGTGAACAGTTATGAAATTATTTCTACTTCAGAATATCAGAAAGAAATCACAGGACTATGGACAGTTTGCTGAGCCACCCTATCTATCTTAGCGTGAATCCTGGCAGGTGTAGAGCTCATAGTATGACCCTGGCACCTAAGTGTAGTTAAGTAAGCTTTCATTTTTCTTCGGCCTTAAAGCAAAGCAGCTTTCTGATAGGTATAATTTAGGAAAGTCTTCCAAGAAAATAGTTAAAGTCCACTTTAAATATCTCAGAGAAAAGCAATTTTGCAAAAGATCTATCAGCAAAAGCAAGGCCAAACACACCAATTATTTAGTGAGACTTCTACTGTTATATCATTGCTCATGTTGTTTCTTTATGCATTTACCTGGAAGAAGGCTTTTAATGTTCAACAATTCTCAAAGAGATAAAGACCCACACTGATGTGCCAGAAAGAGCTTTGCCCTGGAATTAGATCAGTTTAGGTTTGGCTACTTACTAGAATTAGGTAACATTCTTAATCTTTCTGAGCCTGTCTCCTATCTGCAAATAGGGATACCACTATCTATTACAGAGGGATGTGGTTAAATTAAATGACACATGTAAGTGAAATATATCCTTCCAGACTGAGAACATACCTAGTAAATGTTAAGTGATCTGCAAATATTCTGCTTTCTTGAAACGGATGAAACCTGTTATCATGATTTTAACCAATGGTCTAAATATCAAGACAATATTTAGTTAAAAGTTATAGTTGTTCTTTCACTGTCCACCTGCATTTTAACATATTCTAACATATTCTCCTTGATAAATTGTGTCAATATTAGTAACATTTGTCATTTCAGCTATTACTGTTCATATGTTTAAAATATTTCAATGTGATATAAGTCGTTACTCAAAGGGATGCCTAGCTGGCTTTGTCAAAGATTTATTTTAAGTAAAAATAAAAGACTCATTTTCACCAAGTTTGATTGAACAGTGTATTCATTAACTGTATGAACTTTCTGGCCAACCCAATACAGTAGCCAAGACATGGAAACAACCTCAGTGTTTTCTTGTGGATGAATGGATGAAGAAAATGGGGGTGCATACAACCTACTATTATTCAGCCATGATAAAGAAGGAAATCTGGCTATTTGTGACCACATGGGTGGGTTTGGGGGGCATTATGCTAAATGAAATGTCAGACAGAGAAAGATAAATACTTTATGATCTCATATGTGAAATCTAAAATACTGAACTCATGATGGGAAGAATGGAATGACGGTTGCCAGAGCTGGGGGTTGGAGGTGACGAAAATGAGGGAAGATGATCAAAAGGTAAAAACTTCTAGTTATAAGACAAGTGAGTAATGGTGATGTAATGTACAGCTCGGTCACTACAGTTAACAATACCGTATTTTATGTTTGAAAGTTGCTAAGAGAGTAGATCTTGAAAGTTCTCATCACAAAGAGAACATATGTAATTATGTGAATTAAGGTTAACTAAACTTATTGTGGTAATCATTTCACACACACTATATATATATTAATCATCACATTGTACACCTTGGACGGATACAATATTATATATCAATTAAATTTAATTTCCGTCTGGCCCGTCATTTTCCAAAGGCCACTCAAGATCAGGGGACAGAACGCCTCCTCTCCAAGTGTCCTGCCAGCCCACCCACTCAAGATCAGAGGGACAAAATGCCTCACTAAAACAAAACAAAAGAGAAACACAAAAAAACTGGAGAGAGGGAGGAAAGGGTGCCCTGAAAAATAAGAACAAATTTTAAAAACTAAGTACGTTGACAGAGCTAAGAATAAACTACCAGGAAAAAGAAACCCTACGTGTCAGATCCTAAAGTACAGAAGGGCAAGCCCGCCGGCAGTCCAGGCCCGGGGGGACCGGGGTCCCCAGCCCTGCAGAGCCAACCGCAGACCGGCTCGGGCGCCCCTCGGAAGCGCGGGGTCCCCGCGGCCGAGTCGGCGCCCCCGGCCGGCGCCGGCTCCCCTCTGCCCACCCTGCGCGCGGGGGCTGGAAACTGCCGCGGAGAACCACGGCGGGGCGGGAAGGGGGGCTCCAAAGAGGGTCTGGCGACTCGAGTCGCTCCGTTTCTCGGTGGGCTCAGCGCGCGCCGTGGGGGAAGAGGAGCGGGGGTCCGGGAGGAGGGGACGGGCGGCACTTACGTAGACCGGCAGCGGCCACGGGGAGACGGCGGGCTCGGTCCCCAAGAGCGACTCCAGCCTCAGCTCCAGCTTCTCCCCCATGTCTTCGCGCGCGGGCCCCGCACCGCGCTAGTCTGGCGGTTGGAGGAGGGGCGCGGCGCCACCGCCGGGGGCGGGGCAGACGGGCAGGCGGGAGGCTGAGGGGAGGGGGCCTGGCCTGGGCCCCAGCTGCCGCCGCCACACTATCGTCCGGCCCCCGGCTCCCTCTTTGTGCTCACAGGCCCGGGGCCTCCAGCGCTGCTGCGAACTCGGGCCGGCGTGAGGCGACCACAATGAGCCGGGGGCCGGGCTGAAACACTCCCGGCGCGCGCGGCCCGCCCCGTGGACTCGCACGCTCTCACGCACGCACGCTCCCACGCACGCACGCATGTACGCACGCACGTACGCACGTCATCGGCTGCCCCTGGCCACACCCACCGGCCCGAAGTGGGGACCCGGCCAAACCTCTCAGGGCCAGTGGTGGCGAGTTCGACTCCCGAACTCGACGTACCGTGACACAACCCCTCCCCCCCAATAATAAGACTATAATTCCTATTAAATATGACAGCTGGAATCCCGGCTTCTGTTCACAAAATTGCCGTGTATTTAGCCTATGCTAGGCACCAGACCGCGGACGCTCAGTACTGGCCAAAAAGGAAATGCCCTGCCCTCATAGCACTGCCATTTTAATTGGAATAGTAGTGACAATGGTCAAGGGAGAAAATAAAGTGTCATCATCGCCACGGGGATGGTTAATCTCATGTGCGCACTGCGTGGGGCCCCGGCAACCACAAACATTATTCCAGATGTGGCCGGGAAGGTATTTTTCAGAAGAGATTAACACTGAAATTGGTCCACTTTGCGTAAAGGAGGAACGAATACAAGGAATTTATATATGCAGTACATATATATTTTTATTCTACATGCTTTTCTATGTAGGTGTATATGTGTGTCTATATGTATGTACGTGTATGTATTGCATATATTATATGTGTATGTATGTATACTGTATATATACACACCTAAATATCTTTGTGTGTATATATGTATGATATAGACGTACCTAGGTGTGTATATTGCATATGTTATACGTATGTGTACATACTGTATATACACAAACGATGCATTTCATATGTGTGTATGTATAGTGTATATGTATGTGTCTATTGTATACATTACGTGTATATGTGTGTATACATACTGTATATATACAAACTATGCATTTTATATATATGTGTGTATATATGTATTTGCGTATTGTATATACTATATGTGTATGTGTCTGTATGCGTACTGCATATATACACAGCTGTATATTTTTGTATGCGTGTACATATGTACGTGTGTGTGTATATACACACACACCCTACGGATTCTGTTTGTCTGGAGAACCCTCACTGATACGGCCACTTATGACAATTGAGCACCTGCTCTTTGCCAGCCAGGGAGCCAAACGCTTGTCCTTTCTGTGTCTCACTTAAGTGTCACATGTCCCGGGAGGGAAGGTGATGCCGCTCCTACCAGTTGAGGTGCCTCAGGGTCAGAGAGGTGCACAGGGCGGGGGGCTGGAGCCTGGTGGAGCCCAGGTGGAGTTCTAGCAGCAGTACAGCCTAGCAGTCCCACTTCCCCGGGTGCCTCTCACAAAGACGCCGAGGGAGAGACGGGGTCTGAAGGAGGGGATGAGGAAGCTTCCGTGGGTCTGCAAGCCCAGACCAAGGCTGACTCGTCAAGGGTGTTAGAGGTCAGGACTCTGGTTACCCTGGGGATGGGGTTACACAGAGCCATTCCCATTCGGAAAAAGTATCCATTCTGCTCTTGTTTGTCTGTTTACCCCCCTCCCCCAAATCTTTTAAAAACAGATTCTCTTGTTTGCTGGGAGCACACAAGGGGAAGTTGTGTGTGAGGGGGTGTGATCCAGGGGGCAGGGAGGATAAGCCCCCCACTCGTAGGGCCAGGAGTGGCTCAGCTTTGTGAGCTAAGGATGGCCTGCGAGGTCCCAGAGAGAAGGGTCCCTGCTCCGTCCCTGCTCCGTCCCTGCTCCGTGCACCCCATTCCCAGCCTGAGAAGTCCAGAGCCCCCCGCCCCCGCACACATACACACACCAGGGAGGAGTGCCAGTCACAATGGCTCCCAGGCTCCGGCTCCAGGGCTCCCGGCACTAGGAGCTATTTTCAGCTTTCATGCCCTAGGACACGGCCAGAGCTATTGTCTCCGGAAACTCTCTGTCTGTCTCTCGCCCGCCCGCCCGCCATCCCTCCCTCCCTCCCTCCTCCGCCTTTTCCCCTCCCGCTCCAGCTGTCCTGCCCTCCACCCTGCATTTCTACACAGGATGGCTCACAGACAGCTGCTCCCCGTGCCCACCCGCCACCATTCGATGGATGTCAAAGCAAGCCCTGGGGACTTCCCTGGAGGTCCAGCGATTAAGACTCCGAGCTTCCACTGCAAGGGGTGCGGGTTCAAAGCCTGGTCAGGGAAATAAGATCCCACATGCCGCCCAGCACGGCCAAAGAAATAAATGAGTAAAAACTAAAGTTATAGTGATGAAACAGCCCTAGTGGTGCAAGGATGGGACGTATAGCTCTATGGTAGAGAATAAAGGTCCAGAAACAGATAGATGAGAACTTGATATGACAGAAAGTGAGGAAATTAAGGAGTTTTCAATAAATGGCATTAGGACAATTGCATATCTATGTGGGGAAAAGTAAATTAGAAAAAAAGAAAACAAGCAAGCCCTGGTCAGGTGTGACCTTGGGCCCAGGGCCGTTGGCACACGGTGTCGTGTGGGACGTTCTTCCTTAGACTCCTCCCTCCCTCCTGTGTCACTGTCACTTCCTCCAGAACCTTCCTGGACTCCCCTACACAAGCCCGGGGTGTGCCCTCACCCGCCCACCCTGGATCACCGGAATTCCAATCCTGGCCCACCCTTCCCCGCCAGGTGAAGAACTGTGCCTGGTCAGTAAGACCGTAGAGGTCCTTGGCCATTGCTATTGCAGTTGGAATTGTTACTGTGTTTACACAGGGTGACCAACACCCGCCCCCACTTTGCCCAGGACCGCTCAGGTTTGAGCGCTGGAACTATGGGGAAACCTTCATTTCTGGGGAACCCAGAAGGCTGGTCAGCCTATTTAGGATGGATCTTTCACTTGATATCCCAATCCCCGAGAGCCAGAAAGGGAATCTCCCCCTTCCTTCCATGGTAACCTTCATTCATTCATCCACTCATCCCTTTATTCAACTCCTTTATTCAGCAAGTATTTATGAAGCATCTACTACATAGCAGACACTCTTCTAGGTGCTGGGGACAGTAAACTGAGAAGGTGTGATTTCTTACATGGGGATGATGTCTCGGAGACCACTGCAGGGCATGGGAGGTGGGAGAGGGAAGGGGCAGTTCTAAATGCAGGCCCTGACGGGATTGGGGCTGACCTTGCCCTAAGCCAAGCTGGTTGCTTCAACACAGCTGTCCTCACCCAGGGCCATCCTGCTTCCGCCTCCCCCAGTTCTTCAGTGATGTCTGGGGAAAATCTGTGGTTGTCACAACTCGGGGGGAGGGGACCCTGGAATCAAATGGGTGGGGACAGGGATGCTGCTGAACCCCACACAGTGCCCAAGAGGGGCCCCCAGCAGAGAATGACCCGCCCCAAATAACCCCAGTGCCATGGGCGAGACCCTGCACTAATATTATTCAGACCCGCTGGGGCCCCGAGATTCCTGCACAGGCTGGGACTCTAACCGGGTCACCTCTGTATCCCGAGGTGACCTAGAGTGGGGCAGCCAGGAGGGCTGAGTATCAGGGATGAAATGACCAATCTCTGTGCCCACTCTCCCCGCCACACCCCAGGGTCGATGGCCTCTATCTCCTCCCTGTGCAGCTAGCTTCTCCCTGAGCCATTTCTTCTTGTCAAGGTCCCTGTCGCAGGTTGTGTTCCCCGAAGATGACGTTGAGAGCAAGGATTGGAGTGCAGGCGGTTGATGTGAGACGTGCAGAGAACAGATACAGCTGCCATACGGTCCCGCAATTCCACTCCTGGGCATAGATCTGGAGAAAACTCTAATTCAAAAATATACATACACCCCTGGGATTTCCCTGGTGGTCTAGTGGTTAAGACTCTGTGCTTCCAGTGCAGGGAGCATGGGTTCCATCTCTGGCCAGGGAACTAAGATCCCACATGCTGTGTAACAAAAAAATAAAGAAAGAGAGAGAGAAAGAAAGAAAGAAAAAGAAAGAAAGAAAGAAACAGAAAGAAAAAAAGAAAGAAAAAAAGAAAGAAAAAGAAAGAAAAGATACATGTACCCCAATGTTCATTGCATCACTATTTATAATAGGCAAGATGTGGAAGCTGCCTAAATGTGCACTGATGGGTGAATGGATAAAGAAGATGTGGTACATATATACAATGGAATATATTCAGCCATAAAAAGAATGAAATAATGCTATTTGCAGCAACGTCGTGGATGGACCTAGAGATTATCATACTAAGTGAAGTAAGTCAGAAGAGAAAGACACATATATGATCTCTCTTATATGTGAAATCTAAAATACGACACAAATGAACTTGTCTACGAAACAAAAACAGACTCACAGACATAGAGAACAGACTTGTGGTTGCCAAGGGGGAGAAAGAGTGAGGGAGGGTTGGATTGGGAGTTTGGGGTTAGCAGACGCAAACTATTAAATATAGGATGGATAAGCTACAAGGTCCTACTGTCTAGCACAGGGAACTATATTCAATATCCTGTGATAAGCCATAATGGAAAAGAAAAAGTTTTATTTATAGGTTCCATCCCTAACTGAGCTGGCCCATCCCCTCCCATGGTTCTAAGTGCAGCCCGAGGCTGCAGACTTCCCACCGTGGTCTTCAGCTCCAGAGCAAGCCACCTGCAAACCAGCCGCATCTTCCCAGGGGCTGGCAACTCTCCTTTGCTACTGATTCCAAGACACATCCAGATAGCACAAATGTGACCATGAAAACAAACTCAGCCATGTTCAAATCAGGGAAATAACATTCTTATCTCTGTTTAGTAGTTGCTTAATTTTAGAATAGCTTAAGAGTTACAAAAAAGTTGCAAAGATCTGTACAGAGTGTACAGAGTGCTGTGGACCCCCGACCCAGTACCCCTATTTCCAACACGTTAGTACTTTAGTACGTTAGTACGACATGCTTATCCAACTAAGGAACCGAGATGGATACGTTATTATTAACTAAAGTCCACACTTTATTAGAATTTCCCTAGCTTTCCCCTAACATCCTTTTTCTGTCCCAGTCTCCTCTGGGCTGTGACATTTCTCAGACGTCCCTGGGTTTTGATACCTTGAAAGTTTTGAGGAGGACTGGTCAGGTATTTTGTCCCTCAATTTGTTTGTCTGTTGGTTTTCTGATGTTTTTCTTATGGTTGGGCTGGAGTTATGGGGTTTGGGGCGGAAGATGCAGACAGAGATAAAAATGTCATTCTCCTCAGGTCACATCATCAAGGATACACACCATCAAGGATACACACATCAAGGATACACACCATCAACGGGACTTGTGACAAACAATTTTACCCTTGATCACCTGGCCAGTAGCGTCTTTTATTTTTTTTTTATTTTTTTATTTTTTGCTGCGTTGGGTCTTCATTGCTGCACACGGGCTTTCTCTAGTTGCGGTGAGCAGGGGCTCCTCTTTGTTGCGGGCACGTGCTTCTCATTACAGTGGCTTCGTTTCGGAGCACGGGCTCTAGATGTGCAGGCTTCCGTAGTTGTGGCATGGGGGCTCAGTAGTTGTGGCTCCCAGGATCTAGAGCGCAGGCTCAATAGTTGTGGCCCACGGGCTTAGCTGATCTGCGGCACATGGGATCTTCCCGGACCAGGGCTCGAACCCGGGTCCCCTGCATTGGCAGGTGGATCCTTTTTTTGTTTTCTTTGTTCCGTTTGGAACCAAAGCTTTAATCCCAAGGAGTCTCACAAAACATATTACAAATGACAGCATGAAAAAAAAAATTGCACAGTAACTCAAAGTTCAGCTCTAGAGTATACTCTTTTATCTGGCAGGACATTGGTATCTTGATAATCTCAACTTCCAAAAAACTTTACAAGGAGCTATGTATTCATGTACAGCAATCACAGAGGGGACTTATGACCTAACTCAAAGGTAAACTAACTTCCTTGAAACTTCTTAGATGCTAAACTCACTGGACAACCTCTTGTCCAGTGTGAAGACTAGTGGAATTCTTAAACCTCTAATCTAGGGTAAGGGTGCGGCTTTCATTTCTACCTGCTGGCTTGTGTTCACAGCACCTTTTAAAGACTGCTTGCTTGACTACAGCTGCATACCACATCCCAGCTACAGAAAGTCTTTTCAATGTTTGCCAGTGTTGTTTCCATGATAATAAACATCACACTTTAGGTGGGCAGGAGTTAGAGTTGTATTATCAGTCTAGGCAAGACCAAAAATTCAAAGCAAATTCAATTCTGCTTAAGAGAACATTGTAAAGAAACAATTCTTCATATTACATGCCTCATATGACCCATTTCAAACCACAGAGAATGACACCTTTATGTGTCACTGTCCCAAGAGACAAACAAACGGGAACAGCTAAAACATTTAAAAAGTGCATCAAGCTTCGGAAGTCTCAAACGAAACTTGAATTTTCTGTACAGACTCCTGTCAAATGAAGGTATTTCCTGTGCACCACTCCTCTTGCAAAGTGGTCTGCTATTTCCTTTCATTTGACCTGGATCGGCTAGGAGACCTAGAGAAAGATCGGGACGGCTTGCGATTTCTCTCCCGGGACAGTGATCTCTCTCTTCTCCTATATCTACTAAAGGGACCTGCTCCGGCTGCGGGAGAAGCTTCTCCGTCTTGGAGATCTGTGGTGAGGGGGAGGACTCCTCCTCCGATAATCATCTCGAGGGCGACGACCCCAAGAAGGAGGCGGCCACGATTTCGACTTCTCCCTTCCCCATTCG
>NW_021698321.1:0-21671 GCF_005190385.1 Monodon monoceros
GCCATGGCTCATGGGCCCAGCCGCTCCGCGGCATGTGGGATCTTCCCGGACCGGGGCACGAACCCGTGTGCCCTGCATCGGCAGGCAGACTCTCAACCACTGCGCCACCAGGGAAGCCCTCTTATTACTTTTTTGATGTCTGCAGAATCTATAGTGATATGCCACTTCCTTTCTGGTATTAGATTCGGCATCTTCTCTCTTTCTTTCTTTGTCAGTCTTGCTAGAGATTTGTCAATTTCTTTACCTTTTCGAAGGGCCGGCTTTTTGTTTAATTGTTTAATTGATTTTCTTTTTCTATTTTTAAATTCACAGATTTCTTCCTCCTTCTTTCTTTCTTTTTTCTTTCTGCCTTTCTTGAGGTATAGTTGATGTACGATATCATATAAGTTTCAGGTGTACAACATAGTGATTCAGTTTTTAAAGGTTACACTCTATTTATAGTTATGATAAAGTATTGGCTATATTCCCTGTTGTACAATATATCCTTGTAGCTTATTTATTTTATACATAATAGTTTGTACCTCTTAATCCCCTCAAATTCGTAGACTTCTGATTGAATATCATTTTCTTCCTTCTACTTGCTTTGGGTTTATTTTGCTCTTCTTTTTTTTAGTTTCCTGAGATGGAGGCTTAGATTATTGATATGAGACTTCTCTGCTTTTCTAATGTAAAGCATTTAATGATGTACATTTCCCTCTTGGCATTGAATTAGCTGCATCCCATGAATTCTGATATGTTGTATTTTCATTTTGATTAAGTTAAATGTGTTTTTAAATTTCCATTGAAACTTACTCTTTGACTCATGAATTATTTAGAAGTGTGTTAGTTTCAAGGTGTTTGGATTTCCTTTTATCTTTCTGTTATTGGTTTCTAGTTTGAATAATAATGACCATTATTGCCTTGAGCACTTTTTCAGTCCTGCCTTGTATCTCTCCTCCTAGAACTCCAATGACGTGGATGCTAGATCTTTTATAGTCTCACAGGCCTCTAAGTCACCTCCCTCCCTCCCTCCCTCCCTCCCTTCCTTCCTTCGTCTATTTTTTCTATTAGTCACTTTCGGTAATTTCTATTTATCTTCAAGTTCACTGATTTTTTTCCTCTCTCTCCTCCACTCTGCTGTTAACTTCATCCACTGAGATTTTTTATTTATTGCACTTTTCAGTTCTAAAATTTCAATTTCATTCCTATTTATATGTTTTATTTCGTCACTGAGATTTTCTACTTTTTCATTTGTGTAGAGTGTGTTGATAATTGCTCAGAGCATTTTTATGATGACTCGTGTAAAATCCTTGTTGGTAATTCTAACATATATATTATCTTGGTGTTGGCATCTGTTGGTTGAGTTTTTTCATTGAGTTGAGATTTTCCTGATTCTTTGTATGATAAGTGATGTCGGGTTGAAGCCTAGATGAGTTGGGTATTGTGTTATGAGACTCCGGGTTGCAAGAGGCGAAATAAAACACAGGGAACTCACTGCTGTGGTATCCTTCAAGTTCTAAGGTCCCTGGTGGATCTGCCTCCTTTTCTCCACTTTTCAGAGTCTTCTTATGTTTATTTTATGCATAATGTCCAGGGATTTTGAGCTCTACTTAGAAGGAAGGGTAAGAACAATCACTTCTACACCATCTTTCTGGGAGCAGAAACCCATATTTCTTTGACTCGAACCACCTTTCTTCTGTCTTAGGAGTCACGTCTCTCTCCTTCTTACTCCTAATACCAGGACAATATGTGAAGATGCTACCTCCTTAATGACCCCTGAGTTAAGAGTATGCCCCTTTCCGTACTCCATGCCTTTCCCCTGTTCACACACTCCTTATCTCTCGCTCCAATTATTTAAATGGCTCCCTAATTAGTCTCCAAACTGACAGCCTCTCCCTTTCTTCTAGTCTCCTCTGTTCTGCAGATTGCGGGCAGGTTGATTTCCTGAGGCATAAATCTCTATCCTTCCTTTCTGTGCCTCCCTAACTTCAGACAGCTCATCACTAGCTTCATCGTAAAACTCAAACTCCTTAGCCTGGGGTTCAAAGCCACCCATCCAATGGCTCCACTTCCCGTTGACAGCCTTCTCTTCCTCTGCTCTCACGTACAATCTCATACCGCAGCTAAAATGCCTCACTTCCAGAGTCCAGACATGTGCTGTGCAGTTGGTCCTGGGCCTTCACTCATGCTTTTCCTCCACTTGGAATGCCCCTCCTTGCCCACTGCCTCAAGGAACCATTCCTTGATCACCCAAGGCAGAACTGACAGCTTCTCATAGCCTTTTGCTCACATCTCTCTTTGAGCATATTTTCAATCCATGTCATAGAGACAAGGCAGGATATATGCTCCTTGCAGGGTGTCTCCTCTTGTCTAAAACCAGGCCTTCTTGGCTCAGTAGTCCAGGGAGGACAGCAGGCCCATCAGCGGATGGACAACCAGAGCTGGCTTCACCCGGAGGCAGGAGGTGTGGCAGAAAAGCCTACGCTTACTTCTAGAATATGTGCCAGTTTCAGAAGATTCTGCTCTGCCCTGGGCTCCTCTGAAGGTCCAGGAAGAACACTTTAGAGATACATTCACCACACGTGTCTTGAAGTCAGTGGTGGAGACCCTCTAGGGCAAGGCCCCTCGCCCTGCGTTACATCCACCTATTCTGTCTGTGATGTGGACAGTCCACCCTTTGGGGTGTGGCTGCTTTCTCCTAAGGGGGCTGCTGGCAGCGCGAGGAGTGACGGAACGGAGAAGTTGCCGGGATTTGAGTCTTAGCTCCGCCACTTATGAGCTCTGTAAACTCTGGACAAATTATCTGACTTCTTTTTGCACCTCAGATTTCTCATCTGCAAGATGGGGATAATTATAGAACCTGCAGAGGATCCCATTCAAATGCTTAGGACATCTGACGGTGCTTTTCCACCAAAGTGCCCTGAACAGAAGAATATGAGTGAGGATCTGCAGGGACAGCCCAAATTAGCCTCTATTTGCTTGACGTTTCTTTTAAGCATTCTATTTCACATTAAATATTTATGCAAGTTTTGCATTCTACTCTATTATAAGGTTGAGTTTGTTTTACTATCTGGCTAACATTTCTTCTGCAAATGTACTTAAGAAAACATACATTCTAGAAGGACGCCTCTGTGTTTTCCCCTCGGCACAGGCTGGGGCTTCCCAGTGTGAGGGGCTCAGTCAGTGGGCCTTGAGCCAAAGATGCAGAGGTCTGGCGCCCAGGCCGGCGCCGGAAGGTGTGTCTCACTGGTGAGTGCTGTGCGGGACCAATGCAGCCCCGCCATCCCATTCACTGCTCCTCCTGAAACAGAGTCACAACCTCAGTCCACCTTTTCTCATTCCGGAGAGCTGGCCTCTGGTTGGACGCATGGGATATGGGGAATGTGGGCACAGAAATAAAAATCTTGGCTTGGATTTCCTGAGCTATGATCATCAATAAAATAGGGCAAAAGAGAGCTATAATCTAATGTACTATATTACTGTAATTAGAGCTTCACGCATGGGGCTCTCGCACGCCCTCCCTCCAAAATAATGAAACAGTCTAGCATAAATAGTAGTGACTTTATTCTCCATCATGGGGTGTTCAGTGATTGGGTAATTATGGTAACAGCACATCCAGTTAACGGGTGTCGAGTTCAGAATGTAAGAGAAAAAGGACGCGGAAAGGCACACGAAGGAAGAGAACCACAGAATCACAGCACTGCAGGGTTGGGAAGAATCCTGGTGATTGCGTACCTTCCATCCCACAGAAGAAGAAACGGAGACTCAAGATGGGGGGTTAGGGCGGGGGTGAATGACCTGCAAATGTCAGATGCTTAGACAGAGGTGGAGTCAGAACCAAAACCCACGCCTCTCTCTCCTGTTCCAATTCTTTTCTACTGGAGCTTCCCTGGTGGCGCAGTGGTTAAGAATCTGCCTGCTAGTGCAGGGGACACGGGTTCGAGCCCTGGTCTGGGAAGATCCCACGGGCCGTGGAGCAACTAAGCCCGTGCGCCACAACTACTGAGCCTACGTGCCACAACTACTGAAGCCCGCATGCCTAGATCCCCCGCTCCACAACAAGAGAAGCCACTGCAATGAGAAGCCCGCGCACCTCAACGAAGAGTAGCCCCCGCTCGCCGCAACTAGAGAAGCCCGCGCGCAGCAACGAAGACCCAACGCAGCCAAAAATAAAGAAATAAAAAATTCTTTTCTACCCACGTGTCTCTGGGAAACCACATAAGGCAGAATATTCTAGAAAGCTTTCTGTAGGGTGAGTAGTCTTTGTTAACGAAATCTGCAGAGGTAGAAAACAACGTTCTTCCGTTGTCTGTGGCTGAAAGTCATGCCCACTGAACGTCAACAGCAATCAGCAGTAAGGGTGTGAAACGTGTTTTGTTTTGTCCATTTTGTTCCTCTGACAGAGCAGACAGGAAAAATGAGCAAGTGCACCCATTAACATTTTGTTCAACTTACAGTCGAGGAGGCTCATTGTTTATTTTCAGTTAGATTTTATTTCTGTTATTACATTGAGAGCATCAGATAAAAAACATACTTCCCCATAAGAATAGGTACGTTTCTTAGTCCTGTGCTGCAGGTCAGGGACTTGGACAGTCAATGCTTTTAGTCACGACGGCACAGGAAGCAAGCTAAGAGTCATCATGGGGCAACCAGGGGACAGAGGCCCGCCGGCAGACGGGTAACAGGTTCACACTGACACAACTGTGCACCATCTCCGCCTAGCGCATAGACACAATCACAGCCAGTCATTCACATGAGCGCCCTCCACTCTCCTCCTTCCTGTAGAAAAGGAGAGGCTGGGAAGTCGTAGGAAAGATGTCCCTGGCGGCCAGAGGGAGCCAGTTCCCCACCAGTGCCCGCAGCCTCTGTCCTCTGCTCCGCAATCCCAGGAAAGCCACCCGAGGGCTGGGGCCAGGGGGCTTCCTCCTTCCACTCTGTCCAGTGACCACCCAACAAAACACGCACCTGCCACCGCTGGGAGCTAAGCCCGGCTTGGACGGGGTGGACGGGACAGTCCGATTCTGTCTGTGACGGGAACAGGGGCCACTTGGGCAAAAGCCACCGTCACGGGTGGTCACAGGCCACTTGGCAGGAAGCAGCCGAGCAGCTGGAAATACTCGCTTCGGAAGTTCGGTTCACACCATCACATCCACAGAGAGATGCCAACGCCACTATTTCTCCCCATTTCTTTCTTGCTCCCATTCAACCCTCCCCCAGCCTCGAAACGCATCCGGGGCCCAGACGTCTTGCTGGACAGAGACGCTCACAGTCAGACTGCAAGATGGGATGAGGAGTGTGGAGACAGCAGCTGACGCCAGTGGTGTGACGTGGGAAGACCCCTTCCCGCGGGCACCTCGGCCATCAGCGGGCACGCAGCCCAGCCTGGGAGGTGCGTGCTGTCTGTGGCTCCACCGATGTGACACCCATGGCCCACTTTCCCACCACAAAGTACTTCCTCAGCCGAAGTTCTATGTGAACATCCCCAGGAGTCAGCTGCCCAGGGAGCGGTAGGGTGGGGACGGGCATCTCCATTGACTCGGGAGGAAAGCGAAGCCAGGGCAGCTGGCACACAGCCAGAGAGAGGAAAGACTAGATGTGCGCTGAATTTACTGCAGGACGGCTCTGCTCCAGACCCTGGCAGTGCTGCACTGCCTTGGTTATCTCATCTGTAAAATGGGGCTGGTAACTCCAGAGGATGTTGTAAGGATTAAATGAAATAACGCAGGAGACGGGTTTCCCGTGGTGCCTGGGCTAGGGGAGCCTTCAGTTTAAGCGTCAGCTGACCCTCCAATGTCCTTACAAGTGTCTCTGTCTTACAGATAAGGAGACTGGGGCACAGAAAGGAAAATGACTCACCAGCACGGTACACGGCCTTGTTAGGCCTCAAGATGCAGACCCGCGTGACTGCAAAACCTGCCCTCTTTCCACTCGAGAACAGGGCGATTTCAGAACTCAGGCTGCCTGTTTCCAAGTTCTGGCGCTCGCACCCTGACTTGAGACAGCTTCCTATGGAAAGTGTTGTGACCTGGCTTGACCACCACACCCAAGCCTTCTGCCTCAGAAAACACACAACGTGCGGCCATCCGAACAGAAATCCGAGCACCATGTTCCATGATGACTTTGATGACACCAGCAAAGAAGCTCTCATCGGGGCCCCTGGAGCTCCAAGAGGTTCTGAAGCAGAGTTTAGCGTTTGAGGCCAGTAATGAACATGAAAGCCAGCAGGATGTTCTCATCAGTGTTCCTACAATTTCAAAAATCCTTTTTCTTTATGACATCATTTTTTCCATCTCTGTTCTTTTTTTTTTTTTTTTGTAAAAGGTTAAGTGGATGTAAAGAGAAAGATCATTAGAAAAAACCTTTCTAATTCCTAAGGCTTTGTGCACGCAGTAGGCATTCCATAGATGCTTGTAGAATGTATGAATAAATGGATTATATGAATGAATGCATCTATTTTCTTCTTGTGAATTGGCTCAAAGAGCCAGTTTTACAGAGACTGGCTAAAAACTGCATCCTGAGAGGTCTCAAGTATCCTTTGCTTTGCTAAAAAGCCCACTGTTTTTACATCTTAGATGCCCCCTGAGGCACGGATGTCCCCGACGGGTACTGCCAGAGGCTCATTCCTGCTTGGTAAGCATTCAACTTGAGCTTGAATGCGAGAGCCTAGGAGGTGCCCACACTTACGTGGGGACCCGCAGCTCAGGCGGGGAGTGCACCTTCCTCTGGGCGTCGTGTTCATTCTGTGCCCTTTGCTGGGGGCTGGGCAGTTCTGATCCCATTTCCACCCATTTGATGATTCTTGAAAAACACAAACACGCAGACGAGATCAGCAGGCTGACACCGCTGAGATACGACACAGGCTTTGCTGGGAGCTACGTTAGGAGACGCTCTTGGGTCAGAGGGACCTGGGCTGGTCAGAACACCTGAGCCTGAGTTTTGGCTCTGGGGTCTCATCAAGGAACCACGGAATATTCCTCCTCCTTCCCGACCTGTGACACGTCCCTGGCGACACTCATTAAACAAATGGTGGGCACAGAAAACACTCGGACTCAGTGCAGAGACAAGCTGGCCTGACTCAAAGGATCACGCCCGCAAACGTAGGGGCAGGAGGAGAGCTCGCCATGGCCACCGGAGGGTCCTTGGCTCATGACATGTTTTCAGCAGCCAGTAACTTCAGATGATCATATGCACCCCACTCTCAGGTTAAACTACAGGCACCCCCGAATCGGCTGTTCATGCACCTGGCACCTTCCCAATTTCTGCTACATATAGCGGAACATCACCGCTGTTATAATTTGTCTATATTTCCCGTTACATCAAAGTCCTGTATGTCTTCATCTTGTTGTAATCAATAAACCCCGGGTTTGACATGCTGGTACCACGAGCTTCTATGTCGCATACCGTGCTCCGCGAACCAGTGCATTAAGCCGAAGACTGTTCCACTGCTTGATCCCGATAGGAATAAAAGGGAGCCTGCGGAAACCCGTGTGGGCCGCGTGTCCTCAAGGCTGAGCAAAGCGCAGTCCTAACACATTTAAAATCCATTATCCGACCACACGTAACAGGAATTATTTACAATTTGCACGTTACAGCGTTAACACCACATTCATGGTCATATACAGTCTGGTTCTGAGCACAACATTGACAGCAGGTGGGGTGGCTGACGGTCCCTTGCACACAAGGGGCTCAGACATGTTAGAGGATTTTGCAAGATCCCATTAGAAATAAACCCTCTACATCTTCAGCTCATTTCACTGTACGCTCCACAGGGGGAACAATCTTTTTTTAAAAGACTGTTTTTCTCTTTTCAGGCAGATCAACTCTCTCCTGCCATCTTTTTACCCATCCACTCTTCTACCTTCCCATCCATTTATCCATCCAGCTACCCATCTATCCACTCATCCATCCACCCATTCTTCTATCTGCCCTTCCAAACACGTCTCCACATCCCTCCATTGATCCATCCAACCATGTATCCCCTCCCCCAACCATGCACCCATCCATCCATCCATCCATCCATTCATCCATCCATCCATCCTTCCACTCAACGTTTGAGGACCTTCTTTGTGCTTGTCACTCTACAGAGCACCGGAACTACCTACCAGTTTTTATTCTTATAAAAAGTTTTCATTTTGAAAAAGGGATGGCAATAATAGCAATTCAGGCACACCTCCTGGTACTGTGCTTCCCTTCATTGTGCTTGGCAGACACTGTGTCTTTTACAAATTGAAGGTCTGTGACAGCTCTGCATTGAACAAGTCTATCTGAGCCATTTTTTCCAACAGCATTGGCTCACTTCACGTCTCTGTGTCCCATTTTGGTCATTCTTGCAGTATTTCAAGCTTTTTCTTTACTATTATATTTGTTACGGTTATCTGTGATCAGTAATCCTTGACATTACTTGTGTAATTGTTTTGGGGTGCCACAAACATTGTCGCCTTATTTCAAGCAATTGTCACAGCCACCCAAGCCTTCAGGCACCACCACCCTGATCAGTCAGCAGCTGTCAAATCAAGGCAAGACCCCTCGCCAACAAAAAGATTATGCCTCGTTGAAGGCTCAGGTGATGGTTAGCATTTTTTAGCAATGAAGTATTTTTAAATTAAGGTACACACATTGTCTTTTTAGACACAACGCTAATGCACACTGAATAGACTACAGGATAGTGTAAATGTAATTTTTATATGCACTGGAAAACCAAAAAAATTTGTGACTCGCTTTACTGCAATGGCCTGGACCCGAACCCATGGCATCTTGGAGGTGTGCCTGTATCTGCACCGGTGTCTTCTCATTTGAAAATCGACCATTGATTTTCCCTGATGATAGCAAAACATAGTAATGTGCTCTAATTCTTCCTGTCAAGTGAAATAAAATACTCGGGAGTCTGACAACAAAAGAGCCAGGAAAAGACCTAGTTACTAAGAGCCTTCTTCCTCGTAAGTGCACGAGAAGTACAGTCATTAGGGTTATGTTGTTGGACCCCTTTAGATGAAAAGGGCGCACATCCAATTACTTCACATGATAATGAGTTCAAATAATTAGAAACCCTTCCCTGAACAGAGCCTTGGAACTTTCTGGAGGAGCTAATTTAAGCGTCTAGGTGTTTTCTCAGGCTGCCCTTCATAGTTGAGATTCACTTATCTTCACTACTGCACTCCGTTTTGCCATTTTAATTCCTCCATTTCAGAGTTGAGGGCAGTGAACCAATTATCAATGACGTAGGTGGCCTTACAGATAAACGGAAGTGTTTCAAAGTAGATAAAAACAAAATGCCCACAATCATACTGAACTGGAGTGAAACAAAACATGAATCCATTATCAACTAGCAGATGAAAGGAAAAAACTCAAACGTGCAAAAGAATAAAAAACATTTGAAATTTCCAAATTAAAAAAAAAAAATACAACAAAACTAACACTCCTGTTAAACATTTTTAAAGTTTGCCCTAAACAGGCCGTACCTCCAATGAAATCACTTTCACCAAGTCTCCCAGGCACCAGTGACTGACTTTCTTACGATTAATGCAGTAAAGCAGTGGTTCTCAAACTCTGGGGAGCATCTGTATCACCTGGAAGGCTGGTTAACACACAGAGTACTGGGTCCCACTCAGAGTTTCAGATTCAGATTCAGTTTCAGATTCAGGAGGTCCAGAGTTAGCGCAAGAATTTGCATTTCTAAATCCTAGGCTGCTGCTGCTGGTCTGGAGACCCCACTTTGAGAAGCAAGGGAAGAGACCATCCCTAGTCATCTTACATAACTTCTCAGCTGCGGGTGGCACTGGGGACCACTCCCTAGACCCCCGAACAGCACACTTCTCTTGCTTTCTCTGCCATCCCTCCTTGTCTCCTTTTTAGTCTCCCGGTATCCCTCGAGATTTACCCTAGGCTTCTGCTCTTTCACTGAAATCCTACCGAGCAAATTCATTCACTCTGAAGCCTTCGTCACCACCTACAGCCGGCAGCCCCGAGGCTGCAGCTCTGGCCTGTTATATGTGAGCTTCACAAGGCCATGGTTCCACGTCGCGTTCACAGCTGCATCCCAGGTGACCAGAGCATGCCTGGCACATGGAATGTGCTCCGTAAATATCTGTTACAACTTCCTGGTAGATATTTCTACCTAACTGTTCCACAAGCTAACTGGCAACCGAGAGCAAATGTATTCGGAAAGACATACATCAAAAAAAGGATATTATATAAACTACATTCTCCGCCCACCCCATCCAATATTTCCAACGGTACCATCATCCACCGGTTTTGTAAGATCTAAGAAAGCTAACGGTCATCCTGGAATCCTCGCCTGTCAAACGCCAAGTTGTGTTGGTTTTACCTTCTAAATCTCTTCCAAGTCCATCTGTTTCTTCTCATTGCCACTGCCTGGCTAGGCCACCTCAGTCTCTCACCCGGATGCCACAGCGCCTGCCCTCGCCCCCCGTGTGCCTCCTGTAATCTCCCCAGCACGGCAGATGGCTGACAAAGCAGGTCTCATCCTGCCTGGGTCCAGGGACGCCCCCTGCCTGCAGCGCAGGGCATCACTGCAGCCTCAGAGTCTCCTGATGGGCCCCCACTGCTTCTCTGGCTGTCCTTCACCCCCTTTTCCCCCAGCCTGCGCTCCAGTTGGCCTTGACTTATTTTTGTTCCTTGAATGCTCCACGCTCTCTTCTTTCTGAGCCACCACTCGTGATACTCCTCCCACTTGGAATAGACTTTCCTTTTCCTCCGACTACATTTTACTGACTACCTCCTGCCCATTTTTCAGTTCCCAACTTAAAAATTCACATCCTCCAAGAAGCCTTCCCTTTCCCCCTCAAAAAACCGAAACAGAACACCCCCCAAAACGGGGATACGGCCTCCCTTGCATTCCAATAACCCTCTGTATCTGCACACACCGTGTTACCTCTGCTTAGTTATCTGCCGTATCTGCATCTCCTGGGGAAGGCTCCCGTCTATGCAGTGCTGGGCCCAGGGCTGGACCCAGCTGCATTTGCTAAAGGAATAGCCAACCAGATTCAATGGGGGGAAATTTAAAAGAAATGATTTTAAATGAAATTATTTTTCTATGTTGAGAACAGCCAATGGAGCGGTTATATCTGGGAAGGGGCACAAAGGGACACCTGGGACCATGGAGGTTTTCTGTATCTTGCTCTGGTGGAGGTTACATGGGTGTGGACGTAGGTAAAGATCCATCAAGGTGTACACTGAAGAGCTGTGGGTTTTAAATGTGTAAATCATACATCAGTAAAAAGAAGTAAGTTATTTTAAACTTATAGCATAGCCCATATGGGGATATAAATATTCCTATGAGTTAAACAACTCATGCAGGATATAACAATAGAATTTACTAACGACCAAAGGCATAAAGGTCCCTTAAGGAGCTAATTATTTCCCAAAGGTCCAGAACTAAAAACATGGTGAAGTAATTCCTTAAGTCTTTGTTCTGGAATTGAGATTGTTTTACAGTGACTATGCCTTTTACTCAAAGTTGAGGCCCTGAAATATTTTCACGGAAAGAAATTATTTCAAAGTCATTCTCTACAGAATCACACAGATTATTTAAAAACCCCATTTCCAAATTGAGTTAATGAAGTATAGTTACATTTCAATGTTTGAGAAATCTTTATGGTCATGACAACAGCTGCTCAGTGGGGTCCACGGTGTGCTTGATATTATCATTTCCTTCTTGAATCGTAGGAACAGGACACAGCGTGAACCACTACTGCCCTATTAAAAAGGAGCCCTGCTATCCTGACTTTTGACCAAAAGAATTTTCCAAGCATCTCAAGAAATGTAGAATTGTCTGGTTGTCTGTCTTGGACTAGAACACAAAACGCGGATGTCCAAGGTTTGTCTCTAAGCAGTAGAAAATGGAGCGGACTTAGGTGCTTGTTTTCTGGAAGTTACTTTTCATGAGGAGGTGGTCCCTGCGCTTCTCACGCTGGGCTCCCTAACAGTCCCCATGGCTCTGGCGATGTGTGTTTGTTCCAGCTGCTCCACAGTCCCTTGGACCAGGTAAAAGCCAGCGTTGAAACAGCAATGAAAACATTCTTCAGGTAGGGTGAAAAACACCCAAGGGATACTACATGCCTCCAAAGTAATGAGACTGAGAGCCACTAACCACTAAAGGGGCACTTTCTACACTTCAGATGGGACTCATTGCCCTCTGCCCACTTGGGTGATTTTTCTACAAAGGAATCTTTTGCTCCTATTCTTGGTATTGTTTTAGTGAAAGTTTCAGTTTCCTTATGTCTCCATTTACTGCTGGTATTTTCACACTCAAATATTAAAGGAGAGAAAAATTTTAAACTCCTGATTATCTAATTTAGTGAGGATATTACTTTATCATCATCGTCATCATTACCAAGCGAGGGAGTTTTTTTTTTATTTTAAATTTACCAAACCGTTCCAGTACCAGAAATAGAAAAACTGAAAGCATCCCAGCCTGACTGCCCCTTTTCCTGATGGGAAGACGGAGGTAGCTAACGGACGGACAACGGATAGCCTGCCCCCCCGCAGATGTGCTTATCACTAATCTGAGGTACTCTGTTGCTTTTTCAAAGTATCACCCATGAAAAGGAAATAATCTGATAAAGTTGGCGTTACACAGGGGAGGGGAGGGGGTATGAGCGACGGTCAGCGCTGGTGATGGTGGTGGATATGGTGATGGTGGTGACGGCGGTGACTGATCGTGATGGTGACGCCGGCCCGGTCCTCTCCCGTTTCTTCATCACCGCCTGTCTTCTCTGCCTCCCGCCTCCCCTCGCGGCCTCTGCCCGGAGAAACACAGCCGACAGGATTTGCACCCAAGCCGCACGTCCACGGGCGCAAGGCTGCTGTGCCCAGCGAAGCGGCAACGCTCGGCTGGCCCCGCGCCCTGCTCGGTGCCCTCTCGGCTGCGGCCCCTCCGCGCCCCCCGCGCGCCGGCACCGCCTCGCGTGGCGCGCGCAGCCCGAGCCCCGGACGACCGGGCCGGCCCGCCCACCCGCGGGGAGCGCCCGCGACCCCGGCCCGCTCGCCGCCGAGCCCCCCGGCCCGGCCACCGGTCACTTACGCCTGCGCTGGGCCCGCCGCCCGGCGGCCCCGAGACAAAGGCTGCGCGGCCGCTGCGCCGCCGGCTGCTCCCGGAGCTGCGGCTGCCGGGGACCGGGAGGAGGATGGGGCGGAGGGGACCGTGTGGGAGGGGACCGTGTGGGAGGGGACCGTGTGGGAGGGGCCGGCGCGCCGCGGTCCACCCGCTGGAGCAGCCCAGACCCCAGCCCTCCTCCCCCGTCCGCCGCCCTCCCGGGTCCTCGGGGGGCGAGTGAGAGGAAGAGGATGGAGGGAGACGGAGAGAGGGAGGGAGAGGGAGGGAGGGAGAGAGAGAGAGAGAGAGAGAGAGAGAGAGAGGGAGTGAGTGTTCCTCCTTCCTAGTCACAATCCTCTCCATCCACCCCCGCGTCCCCAGCAAGCTTCGGGAAAGGCCAGACTCTGCCTCACCTGGGCAACCCTGGAGACGCTCCCACCCACCCGCCTCCTTCCACCGCGCGCAGCTCTCCCAAGGATGGACGTCAGACCATTTCATGGAGAGCAAAGCCGAGGCCTGGGAGGTCAAGTGCGCCAAGACGCGGGGCCAGGAGGGGCTGCTGCGGGAAGAAGGCCCCGGGTGCCAGACCCACCTCTTCCCTGTTTTCCTCCCCAAAGCCTGGCACCTGGCAGACCGGCAAGGTTGTAGGGTGGGGACTGCGCACTCCCTCTCTGGGAGAAGTAACACTGCCGTTTGGCTCCGAGATTTACATCTTGTTATGAAGAGTAGGTTTGATTTATTTTTATTTTTAAAACTTTTAAATTATGTCATTTAAAAGAATCAAAAGTAGAGGGAATAGTATCATGAACCCACAAGTGCTCAGCTCCAGCCTGAAAGACTGTCAACATTTTCTCTTTTTTCATCTGCTCCGCACTTCCCTATCTCTGGACGCTAAGGACTTAGAAACAAACAAACAAAACAAAAAAAAACATGGGGGACTTCCCTGGTGGTCCAGTGGTTAAGACTCCACTCCGGCTGGATCCCTGGTGGCGGAACTAAGATCCCACATGCCACGCGGCAGAAAAACAAAACAAACAAACAAACACAACATGATCACAATATCATGATCCCATGTTACAAAATTAAGAATAATTCCTTGATATCTTGTGACTATGATTTATTCACAGGCTGGTCTGTGTTGCCTGGTTTGTGTTTAGTGCTTTACTTGTGCCGCTCAGCCTAGGTGGGCCCTGACTTCCACTAAAGCTCGTGGTAGAGGGGAGGTGAGCTGGTAGTTGCTGGCCCGCAGTCGCTGATGGAGCTGGAATTGGTGAGCACTGACCCCCTCCAAGGCCCAGACACTCCTTAGTGTGCCCAAACCCCTTGAAAATTTTGATTGAAGGCCATCCTTCCAGAATAACGCACACATAGAATTCTGATTTCAATTCCAGGAGTTTCAATCCAACTCTCACAGTGTGTCCGAGAATGGCGCAGCCGAGGCACGCCCCTCGGCCCCCGGCTTAGGGAGCGTTGTTGGGAGGTGGCAGAGACAGCCAGGGTGCGGGCTTTGACTCTGACTGCCTGGCTTTGAACCCTACGTGTCTTGCTAGCCTAGTGGCCTTGGACCACTTACTTGACGTCTCTGTGCCTGCTTCCTCATTGGGAAAAGATGGGGCTGTCATTCGAGGTTGTCTAGTTGGGCTGCCAGGGCGCTGTTATGCATGGACAGTGCCTGGCACCGGAAGCATGGGGAGACGCTCAGAGCATTCTCGCTGCTTGTACACTCTGAGTGGTTAAACCCAGAAGGACCGCGGCTCCAAAGGATTCGCAGCCTTACTTGAAGCAGAGGGAAAGGGCCCACGCCTGCTTTCTGCTGCGGTAGAAGCAGCGTATACACATACATACAACAAAGACAAAGCGGCCCTTCTCTCTTTGACGGGGGCGGGAAGCGGGGGGCGGTATGGATGTTTGCCTGATGGCCAACGTGGAGTTCTTAGAACTGTGCGGGTCACGTGTACCGACACGGCTCCAGGAAATGATCTTTGAGATGCTGAAAAGGATGCAGTCATTCTCTATCACCCACGCCAGCCAAACTGGCCTCAGTTAATGGACCGAGACGTCCCCGAAGCCTCACCTCCTCTCCGAGGTGGCTCCTGACAGCCTCGGGCAGTGGGCAGTGTCCCCAGTCTGAGCTCCTGGCCACCGGCCTGCTTTAGTGACTAGGGCTGTGGGTCGCTGTGCGTGATGTGTCGGCCCATCTAGGCTGTAAATGTGCAGAGAGCTGCGATTGTTAATGCAGGGTCTCAGCATCCCCCAAACATCTGTCCATCGTTCACTCAGCATTGGTGCAAGGGGTGCGCACAGAGACGTCAAGTAAGTCCAAGGCCACTAGGCTAGCAAGGCACGTAGGGTTCAAAGCCAGGCAGTCTGAGTCAGAGCCCGCACCCTGGCTGTCTCTGCCACCTCTCAACAACGCTCCCTAAGCCAGGTACCTAGCAGGAAGGGACTCTCCCTGATTATGACCCCCTGGTTCTGCCTTTTCACCTCCTGGTTGCTCGGTATCCGCACCCCTGAAGTGGGAAGCACGGTTACTTCCCCCGCGTGGCTCTGGGCTCCCGGGACCTTCTGACAAGCGCCCACCTCTCTCTCTGCCCCGTACTTCTTCCCCTTTCTCTCCCGCTTCCCTTCCCTCACTCCCGACTCTCTGTTTTCCTTTCCTATCTCACAATATGGATTATATGATTTTTAAAACCGTTTGATGGAATTTGCTTGTATCAATGAAGGATGATGTAGGTGAATAAAATCAAGACTAAAGCTTTTGTAGAGTGAGACAGACAAATGACAAACAGCGTCTACTTCTACTCAGGGGAGAACGACCCGACTGTAGGTCTTCAAACAGAAGGGAGAATATTTGAGGGATACTCAGGCCTTATGGGTCTTCTTGGGAATAAATTTACCAAAGGACCCTGAAGTTAAGAGAAAGCATAACAGAGAGTGTTACTGGCATCTACTTGTTCTTTGGGGACAATCTGACACTCTGGGCCAGCTCTAAGAAAGAACTATTACAATGACAAAGAACTTTAGTCATGGTAAAGAAATAGGGTTTGGTTTAGCTAAAGGAAGACCCTATGAATGTGAAAGGACAGCTCTTGGTGATGCATGGATTTCGAGGCCCTAACAATCAACTTACAGAAGATTTTAATAGAAGGAGAGCTGTATCTTATCTGGGCGTCCAGCTGCTGAGAAACCTAAACTTACTGACACCAAAAATAAGCTTAGATAAAAGACCTTCAGTTCAAATGGAGGCAAAAATACTTGAAAATGAGCCTAATGCTAGCAACTAAATGCAGGCAGTAAACGTATCTGTGAGAGACTACAGATCATCGTGAGGAACAGCAGGTTATTAACCACCAAGTGCTCTGTGCGTCATGACGATGTGAGCCGCAGCTCACTCTCCCACATCAAAGGAAATCGGCTGTCCTAACAAGGAAACTCACAGCCTAGTTGGAAACTAAGAAAATTGAGGAGATCATAGGGGGTGAGGTGTGGTCTACGTGGCCTCCTGTTGAACCTGGATGGGCTTGGGGCTGCTTCCACCAACAGAGAAGGGAGGGAGGGTCCATCTGTGGTCTCCTGGGACTAGATCATCAGAGGCATGTAGCTTCCATCTGCGTCGAACAAACGCTCACCCTCCAGTGCTTCCTCTTGGGATAAGCCCACCAGGCGGGGAGAGGTCCAAGCCACATGGAGAGGTCACGGAGAGGTGCCCAGGTCAGTGGTCCCAGCCTCTGAGCGCCCCCAGCCCATGTACCAGACATATGAATGAAGATGCCTCCCTATGATTCCAGGGCCCAGCCTTCAAGTTCCCTCCAGTTTTCCATCCCAGACCGCAGACGTCATGGAGAAGAGATTAGTCACCCCCTCTGTGCTCTGTCCGAATTCCTGACCCAAAGAATTTGGACATAATAAAATGGTGTTTAATGCCACAGAGTTTGGGTAGTTGCTGTGGAGCAGCAGATAACAGGAATATCAAAAAATCTGCCAGATGCGTGAGGCAGACTTTGCCTCCAAAGAGCTCACAGTCTTAGCAGGGATGGGGGTGGTATGAGCTGAGCAAGAAGCTTGGGGGCTTCCGAGCTGGACCCTGCCCCTCTGGCTGCGTGGCCCTGGGGAGTGACTGTCTCTGTGCTCCCTGTCTTCGTCTGTAAAATAAAGGTAACGACAGTACCTGCTTCACAGGCGAGCTGTGGAGAGAGAACGTCCCTGAACCACGTAGAGCGCAGTGAACGCTGCCTTGGGGCATAATGTCACGCCCCAGGAACCCGTACCTGTGACACCAGCAGGAGACAGGCTCCCGAGCCCAGCCACAGCATCAGGTGATCTCTGTGTCAAGGGAAGCGGATTCCTAGAATGGATTTGATCAGTAGGCTCTATGGTTTTATAATGAGTTCACAATGGCTTCCTTGAAATCAGTTTTACAATCTTTTTTGGACTGCGACCCACAGTAAAAAAATACATTTGCTATTGTGACCTAATACACACAAGCATCCACTGCTATAAAGACCACATTAAGGGGCTTCCCTGGTGGCGCACTGGTTACGAGTCCACCTGCCAATGCAGGGGACACGGGTTCAAGTCCTGGTCTGGGAGGATCCTACATGCCACGGAGCAACTAAGCCCGTGCACCACAACTACTGAGCCTGCGCTCTGGAACGTGTGAGCCACAACTACTGAGCCCTCAATGAGGAGTAGCCCCAACTCGACACAACTAGAAGGGCCCGCACGCAGCAACGAAAACCCAACGCAGCCAAAAGTAAATGAATAAATAATTATTAAAAAAAAAAAGAAAATCGGAGAATATTAGAAACAATATTAAAAAAAAACACATCAAGATGTTCATGAAACAATACTTGCCCTTACTCTGTGCAATGAACTCTGATATTCTGTATTCTGTTCTATTTAATTTTACAAAATCCACTAAATTGATTTTGTGACCTGCTAATGGGTTGAAATTTACCATCTGAAAAGCAGTGTCTTAAATAATCATTTTTATAGTTTCCTTGTCCTAAATATTTCACTGTGTTTTCCGTTGTTCATCTAACTCACGCTCCACTTTCTGGAAATGGCCCCCCTTCAGGACGCCCATCCACTGGCCCCCATCCTGACTGGCTCTGCTGGGTTCTGGCGGAGCCAGGGGTCTCTCCGACTTGGTGACGCCAGACCTCGTGCTGTGTGCTGCCCCGCAGGTCCTGGCAGCGTGCTGGCACGTAGCGGGTGCCAACAAGGAGTTTTGAATTGGTCTTAGAACAGGGATACTAACTTTATTGTTCTGCTCACGTTTTATGTGTGCTAAGCACTTAGCTGGTTCTCAGATGATTTATAATTTGAGGTCGTTATTTGGTGAGAGGATGCGATATGCCAGGGACAAGAGACCTGGCCAGCACCCCTTTCCCGGGTGTCCTGCACCAACACGCACACAGTTTTTAGTCTTCACCCCAGTCACAATGCCATAAAGCTGTTGTCGCTTCATAACCACAGGACATGGAAAATCAAATTCCAGAAAGTACCTCGCAAGTAAAAATTTACACCGCCTGGTTCTGCAGACCAGCTTGGTGACTGCTTTTGGTCACTGCCCATCATAGACAATGACCCTGGCACGCGTTCTGCTACTATAGTCATTCCCCCAACGCACTGTCCTGCTCACAGGAAACAAGCAAGCAACTGCTAAGGTTTTGTTGTTTTCTATCTTGTTTTGCTTTTTTCTTCTGCAGAACCTCATGACAGACAATAAAATGAGCCAGTGGAAATTTCAGAGAAACGTGAATTAGAGCCACAGATCCTTCAGGGGCATCTACATTTAGCTCACAGTGCAAAATATTTTTGTCCACTCTTGGGCTGCTGTGTCGGCAAAATGAGAGCGTATTTGCACAGGTGACACACCTTAATTCCACTGTATCTGTAGACAAAGGGAATTACCTTCTCTTCAAGGGGAGTCATGTATGGAGTAAAAAGGGGTGGCCTTTGGTGGCCCACAGACGAGGGTGCTGAATCACAGCTCCAACATTCATCACCTGAGCGACTGGAAGCCAGGAGCTTCAGCTTTTTGGGCTTCAATGACCTCATCTGTAAAATGGGGATAATAATATACGTCTCAGGGTCATGGTGTTAGACAAAGGTCCATGCACACCACGGGGTCAGAAGCCACTCCTTGTTCATGCGGGTGACACGTGTCTTGTGCCATGGCGTCCTGCCTTCTGGACCAATGTGGGAGGGGCCAAGGGCCGATGGCTGAGCCAAAAGCAGCCCCGGCAGGTGGGCCAGAGATGTCTCGGCCTAACTAGAAGGTCACTAGAGAGTGAGCAACAGGCCCGATCAATTAACCTTTAAAATAGCTTTATCCAAAGAAATGATTACCAAAAAGTCTGTTTAGTGGGTGTAGCAGACAGAACAATGGCTCCATAAAGATATCTATGGTTCTAATCCCTGGAATTGTGAATACATTCATGTTCCATGGCAAAAGGGACTTCGCAGATGTGATTAAGTCAAGGGTCTTGAGATGGGGAGATGATCCTGGATTATCCAGGTGGGCTTGTGTAACCACAAGGGTCCTTAAAAAAGGGGGGCCAGAGGGTCAGAGTCAGAGAAGGAGGTGTGAGGACAGACACAGAAGTCGGCTAATGTGGGGTGACCAGAAGTGAAGTGTTGTGTGTGTGATGGTGTGAAAGTAGGAGAGACATGCAGGGGAAAAGCACAGGAGGGAGGATGGGGTTCTTCTCTACTGAGAAGGAAAACTGGATTTTTCCAAGTCAGGAGGTAATTAGGTCATGAAGGTGGAGCCCTCATCATGGGATTAGTGCCCTTATGAAAAGAGACGTGAGAACTTGCTTCCTCTCTGCGTCTTTGTCTCTTTCAGTCTCTCTGTCTCTGTCCCTATGTCTGTCTCTCCCCACCACACGAGGACACAGTGAGAAGGCAGCGAGTTGTCTACAAGCCAATGGATCTGCTGGCATCTTGATCTCAGACTTCCAGCCTCCAGACTGTGAGATATAAGTATTTGCTGTTTGAACCACTCAGTCTTTGGTGTTTTTTGTCATAGCGGCCAGAACACCCTGCCCCCAGATAGCTCATGATGGAGGGAGATGGTGGTGGGTCTCAGCTGTGGCCCTGGGACCAAACGCAGCAGGGAGGTTTCTCCCTGACATCCTTCCCGTAAGTTCCCCTCAGGGATGGAGGTCCACTGGGACCTGAACACACACGCAGCACGCAGCTGAGCGGGGCAAGGGGTGGCCTGTGACGGGCGTGGAGACGAGTCGCCTGCTTCTCGGCAGCGCCTGTGCCCAGGGTGGGGAGCCTGGGGCGCAGACAAGCTCTGCTCGCCAGCTGCTCACGGGCCCACATCGGCTGTGAGAGCCACCTGGTGAGGTCACCCTACGAGGCAGGGCAGCCCCGCTCCGTGGAGCAAGGCAGAGCTTGAGGGCAGGCTCCGGGCTGCTGTCCAGGGGAGCTGAGGCTCTGTGCGGCTCACACCGTGTTTCAGCCTCTTTCTCTGCCCCGTCCTTTCTCCTCCCCTCATGGGTGCTCATCTCTGCAGGAGTCGGCTTGAGCTGTCATGACGACGTGCCACGGACTGGGGGCCACGGACCAGGGGTGCTTAAACAGCAGAAACGTATTCTCTCACAGTCCTGGAGGCTGAAGTCCAAGCGCGAGGTGTCAGCTGGGTGGGTTTCTTCCGTGGCACCTCTTCTCGGCTCATTGACGCCCATCTCCCTCCTGTGCCTTCGTGGTGCTCTCCCTCTGTGTCCTCATCCCCTTTTCTTACAAGGACACTGAGTCCTATTGGATTACGTTCTACCCTAATAGCCTCATTTTAACTTTTTTTCTTTGCGGTACGCGGGCCTCTCACTGTTGTGGCCTCTCCCATTGAGGAGCACAGGCTCTGGACGCGCAGGCTCAGCGGCCATGGCTCACGGGCCCAGCCGCTCCGCGGCATGTGGGATCTTCCCGGACCGGGGCAGGAACCCGCATCCCCTGCATCGGCAGGCGGACTCTCAACCACTGCGCCACCAGGGAAGCCTTTTTTTTTTTTAATTAATTTTTATTGGAGTATAGTTGCTTTACAATGCTGTGTTAGTTTCTGCTGTGCAGCAAAGTGAATCAGCTCTATGTATCCATGTATCCCCTCTTTTTTGGATTTCCTTCCCATGTAGGTCACCACAGAGCATCGAGTAGAGTTCCCTGTGCTCTACAGCAGGTTCTCACTAGTTACCTATCCTATACATAGCAGTGTACACGTCAATCCCACTCTCCCAATTTGTCACCCCCCTTCCCCCGCACCAACTCATTTGAACTTAATCACATCTTTAAAGCGCCTGTCTCCAAATTCAGCTACATTCTGAGGGTGAGTTAGAGCTTCACCCTATGAATTTCGGGAGGACACAATTCAGCCCATAAGAATCTCTACTGAACAGCCTGTACCCCGAGCTCCACAGCAGCATCTGCTTCTGGAGGATCCACAGCCTGGACACCAAGCCGGCGCACTACAGCCTGGTGCCCAGCGTCCGCAGCTTTAGCCTGGACGCCAAGCCAGCGCACTACAGCCTGGTGCCCAGCGTCCGCAGCTTTAGCCCGGACGCCAAGCCGGCACACTACAGCCTGGTGCCCAGCGTCCGCAGCTTTAGCCCGGACACCAAGCCGGCAC
>NW_021698322.1:0-17677 GCF_005190385.1 Monodon monoceros
CTTCTTTGGAGAAATGTCTATTTAGGTCTTCTGCCCATTTGTGGATTGGGTTGTTTGTCTTTCTGATATTGACCTGCATGAGCTGCTTGTAAATTTTGGAGATTAATCCTTTGCTAGTTGCTTTGTTTGTAAATATTTTCTCCCATTCTGAGGGTTGTCTTCTCGTATCTTTTATGGTTTCCTTTGCTGTGCAAAAGCTTTTAAGTTTCATTAGGTCCCATTTGTTTATTTTTGTTTTTATTTCTATTTCTCTAGGAGGTGGGTCAAAAAGGATCTTGCTTTTGATTTATGTCATAGAGTGTTCTGCCTATGTTTTCCTCTAACAGTTTCATAGTGTCTGGCCTTACATTTAGGTCTTTAATCCATTTTGAGTTTATTTTTGTGTATGGTGTTAGGGAGTGTTCTAATTTCATTCTTATACATGTAGCTGTCCAGTTTTCCCAGCACCACTTATTGAAGAGGCTGTCTTTTCTCCATTGTACATTCTTGCTTCCTTTATCAAAGATAAGGTGACCATATGTGCATGGGTTTATCTCTGGGCTTTCTATCCTGTTCCGTTGATCTATATTTCTGTTTTTGTGCCAGTGCCATACTGTCTTGATTACTGTAGCTTTGTAGTATAGTGTGAAGTCCCGGAGCCTGATTCCTCCACCATCAGTTTTTCTTTCTCAAGATTGCTTTGGCTATTCGGGATCTTTTGTGTTTCCATACAAATTGTGAAATTTTTTGTTCTAGTTCTGTGAAAAATGCCATTGGCAGTTTGAGAGTAGTTTGACTGCATGGAATCTGTAGATTGCTTTGGGCAGTATAGTCATTTTCACAGTGTTGATTCTTCCAATGCAAGTACATGGTATATCTCTCCATCTGTTTGCATCATCTTTAATTTCTTTCATCAGTGTCTTATAGTTTTCTGCATTCTGGTCTTTTGTCTCCTTAGGTCGGTTTATTTCTAGGTATTTTATTCTTTTTGTTGCAATGGTAAATGGGAGTGTTTCCTTAATTTCTCTTTCAGATTTTTCATCATTAGTGTATAGGAATGCAAGAGATTTCTGTGCATTAATTTTGTATCCTGCTACACTAACAAATTCATTGATTAGCTCTGATAGTTTTCTGGTAGCATCTTTAGGATTCCCTATGTATAGTATCATGTCATCTGCAAACAGTGACAGTTTTACTCTTCTTTTCCAATTTGGATTCCTTTTGGTTTTTTTCTTCTCTGATTGCTGTGGCTAAAAGTTCCAAAACTATGTTGAATAACAGTGGTGAGAGTGGGCAACCTTGTTTTGTTCCTGATCTTAGTGGAAATGGTTTCAGTTTTTCACCATTGAGAACAATGTTGACTGTGGGTTTGTCATATATGGCCTTTATTATGTTGAGGTAAGTTCCCTCTATGCCTACTTTCTGGAGGGTTTTTATCAAAATGGATGATGAATTTTGTCAAAAGCTTTTTCTACATCTATTGAGATGATCATATGATTTTTATTCTTCAATTTGTTAATATGGTGTATCACATTGATTGATTTGCATATATTGAAGAATCCTTGCATTCCTGGGATAAACCCCACTTGATCATGGTGTATGTTCCCTTTTTTTTTGGGGGGGGTACGCGGACCTCTCACTGTTGTGGCCTCTCCCATTGCAGAGCACAGGCTCCGGACACACAGGCTCAATGGCCATGGCTCACAGGCCCAGCCCGTCCGCGGCATATGGGATCTTCTTGGACCGGGGCATGAACCCGTGTCTCCTGCATCGGCAGGCGGACTCTCAACCACTGTGCCACCAGGGAAGCCCCATATGTTCCTTTTAATGTGCTGTTGGATTCTGTTTGCTAGTATTTTGTTGAGGATTTTTGCATCTATGTTCATCAGTGATATTGACCTGTAGTTTCCTTTCTTTGTGATATCTTTGTCTGATTTTGGTATCAGGGTGATGGTGGCCTCTTAGAATGAGTTTGGGAGTGTTCCTCCCTCTGCCATATTTTGGAAGAGTTTCAGAAGGATAGGTGCTAGCTCTTCTCTAGATGTTTGATAGAATTCACCTGTGAAGCCATCTGATCCTGAGCTTTTGTTTGTTGGAAGATTTTTGATCACAGTTTCAATTTCAGTGCTTGTGATTGGTCTGTTTATATTTTCTATTTCTTCCTGGTTCAGTCTTGGGAGGTTGTGCTTTTCTAAGAATTTGTCCATTTCTTCCAGCTTGTCCATTTTATTGCCATATAGTTGCTTGTAGTAATCTCTCATGATCCTTCGTATGTCTGCAGTGTCAGTTGTTATTGCTCCTTTTTCATTTCTAGTTCTAGTGATTTGAGTCTTCCCCTTTTTTTCTTGATGAGCCTGGCTAATGGTTTATCAATTTTGTTTATCTTCTCAAAGAACGAGCTTTTCTATCATTTCCTTCATTTCTTTTTCATCTATTTCTGATCTGATCTTTATGATTTCTTTCCTTCTGCTAACTTTGGGGTTATTTTGTTCTTCTTTCTCTAATTGCTTTAGCTGTAAGGTTAGGTTGTTTATTTGAGATTTCTCTTGTTTCTTGAGGTAGGATTGTATTGCTATAAACTTCGTCATGTTTTCATTGTCATTTGTTTCTAGGTATTTTTTGATTTCCTCTTTGATTTCTTCAGTGATCTCTTGGTTATTTAGTAGTGTATTGTTTAGCCTCCCTGTGTTTGTATTTTTTACAAATTTTTTCCTATAATTGATATCTAGGCTCATAGCGTTGTCAGAAAAGATACTTGATATGATTTCAATTTTCTTAAATTTACCAAGGCTTGATTTGTGACCCAAGATATGATCTATCCTGGACAATGTTCCTCGAGCACTTAAGAAGAAAGTGTATTCTGTTGTTTTTGGATGGAATGTCCTATAAATATCAATTAAGTCCATCTTGTTTAATGTATCATTTAAAGCTTGTATTTCCTTATTTACTTTCATTTTGGATGATCTGTCCATTGGTGAAAGTGGGGTGTTAAAGTCCCCTTTTATGATTGTGTTACTGTCAATTTCCCCTTTTATGGCTGTTAGCGTTGCCTTATGTACTGAGGCGCTCCTATTTTGGATGCATAAATATTTACAATTGCTATATCTTTTTCTTTGGTTGATCCCTTGATCATTTTGTAGTGTCCTTCTTTGTCTCTTGTAATAGTCTTTATTTTAAAGTCTATTTTGTCTGATATGAGAATTGCCATTCTAGCTATCTTTTGATTTCCATTTACATGGAATATCTTTTTCCATCCCCTCACTTTCAGTCTGTATGTGTCCCTAGGTCTAAAGTGGGTCTCTTGTAAACAGCATATATGCGGGTCTTGTTTTCATATCCATTCAGCCAGTCTATGTCTTTTGGTTGGAGCATTTAATCCATTTACATTTAAGTTAGTTATCGATATGTGTGTTCCTATTACCATTTTCTTAATTGTTTGGGGTTTGTTATTGTAAGTCTTTTCCTTCTCTTGTGTTTCCTGCCTAAAGAAGTTCCTTTAGTATTTGTTGTAAAGCTGGTTTGGTGGTGCTGAATTCTCTTAGCTTTTGCTTGTCTGTAGAAGTTTTCATTTCTCCGTGGAACCTGAATGACATCCTTGCTGGGTAATCTTGTAGGTTTTTCCCTTTCATCACTTTAAATATGCCCTTCCACTCCCTTCTGGCTTGCAGATTTTCTGCTGAAAGATTACCTGTTAAACTTATAGGGATTCCCTTGTATTTTATTTGTTGTTTTTCCCTTGCTGCTTTTAATATTTTTTCTTTGTATTTAATTTTTGATAGTTTGATTAATATGTGTCTTGGCATGTTTCCCCTTGGATTTATCCTGTATAGGACTCTCTGCTCTTCCTGGACTTGACTGACTATTTCCTTTCCTATATTAGGGAAGGAATATAGGAAATAATCTCTTCAAATATTTTCTCTGTCCCTTTCTTTTTCTCTTCTCCTTCTGGGACCCCTACAATTCTCATGTTGGTGTGTTTAATGTTGTCTCAGAGGTCTCTGAGACTGTCCTCAATTCTTTTCATTCTTTTTTCTTTTTTCTGCCCTGTGGTAGTTATCTCCACTATTTTACCTTCCAGGTCACTTATCTGTTCTTCTGCCTCAGTTATTCTGCTATTGGTTCCTTACAGAGAATTTTTAATTTCATTTATTGTGTTGTTCATCATTGTTTGGTCTTTAGTTCTTCTAGGTCCTTGTTAAACGTTTCTTGTATTTTCTCCATTCTATTTCCAAGATTTTGGATCATCTTTACTATTATTACTCTGAATTCTTTTTCAGGTGGACTGCCTATTTCCTCTTCATTTGTTTGATGTGGTGGGTTTTTACCTTGCTCCTTCATCTGCTGTGTATTTCTCTGTCTTCTCATTTTGCTTAATTTATTGTGTTTAGAGTCTCCTTTTCGCAGGCTGCAGGTTCGTAGTTCGCATTGTTTTTGGTGTCTCCCCCCAGTGGGTAAGTTTGGTTCAGTGGGTTGTGTAGGCTTCCTGGTGGAGGCGACTGGTGCCTGTGTTTTGGTGGATGATGCTGGATCTTGTTTTTCTGGTGGGCAGGACCGCATCCGGTGGTGTGTTTTAGGGTGGCTGTGAACTTAGTATGATTTTAGGCAGCCTCTCTGCTAATGGGTGGGGTTGTGTTCCTGTCTTGCTAGTTGTTTGGAATGGAGTGTCCAGCACAGTATCTTGCTGGTTGTTGAGTGGAGCTGGGTCTTAGTGTTGCGATGGAGATCTCTGGGAGAGCTTTCGCTGTTCGATATTTCATGGAGCCGGGAGGTCTCTGGTGGACCAATGTCCTGAACTCGGCTCTCCCACCTCAGGGGCTCAGGCCTGACACCTGGCCGGAGCACCAAGACCCTATAAGCCACTCGGCTGCTAGTGCTGGAGGGTCTCCTGCAGAGGCGGGGGGTGGCTAGGGCTCGGCTGGGGCTCACGGCCAGGACAAGGATCTGGGAGCAGAAGTTCTCTGTTATTCTTTGAATAATAGATGTAGTGCAGATATACGTTGTGACTGTAAAACGTAGAGTCATTTGCTTTAATAGTTCTCTGAATGTCTTTGGAATTTGACAAGCTTTCCCAGAACACAAGCCTGAAGAGAAAGCCAGTAATAGCCGGCAGGTTAAACTGAACTCTCAAGAACTAATTTGGGGCCCACTTTAGCATAGACTAATAGATGATCAACGCCTTAGAGTTCTATCGTATTACCTAGGACAGGGTCACATTTGTTTTAATTACGACAGGAAACATTTTTTGAATGTATGTAGCCTTCGAAAAAAAAAAGTCTCAGAATTACCTGTCCCTCAACAATGTAACTTCCAAAAGTAACATATTTTGATTGCAAAATGTCTACTTAGGGACAGAATTAGCTGCATTACTATATGAGATTGTCACCTATTTAGATAGTTAAATGTTGGCATATAGGATCATATATTTTTAAAATATGACCTTAATGTTAATTAAACTCTTGCTTCTCTCTGAAAGCAGTTAGAGAGCATTGCCAGTAATTGATTCGAGTCATTCCAATTTTGTTAACAGTGCTTCTGTATCATCATGATATCTATATATAAACACAGGTTTGTTTCATTTTTGAATGGGTTGATTTCTACTCAGAAGAATAGAAATTACCATCCATGCTTTGACCTACTGAAAGTAGTCTTTATGGTTCCTCAAAGTTGTTCCAGCTAATCCAGACTTTAGAAATGTTATTTGGAAGCATAAGCATTAATACCATGGGGTAGTATATAGTAATGTGGCAAAGAGAACTCAGAACAGTATGCTTAGTATCAAAAATATTGAGAGAGTGGATTAGGGGGAAATTTTTATCTTTGTTTTCTTTACAGCTCTGCCATGAAGTAAAGCTTCGGAGGAAAATCAACATGAGTGAACGTGCGATTATTGATCTTGATCGTGAAAAGGCCATTCCAGACAAAATGATGGAATCTTCTCCAAATTATCCCAATTCAAGACAATGTGAATTTACAGGGATGAATCACAGGGATGGTCTGGGGAGAAAAGGTAAAACAGAGCAGAGCTTACTCAGTGAAAGAAATCAAATGTGTAAGGAACAAAAAACAATCAAAAAATCAAAAGTAGAGTTAATGGATTCTATGGCCACAGACAACCAAAAGGAATGTGAGACCCCGCCTGACCTGAGGACTTCTGAGGAAGAGAACAAGAGGTGCTCTGGTGCCCTCAACACAGTAAGTAAGCCAGGATTGGCCTAGAACTGTTTCTAAAGACATATTTACATTTCAAAGGGCTAACATGCTATTGCTTATATGTATAAAGGCTCTTGAAGAACTTGCCAAAGTTAGTGAAGAATTATGCAGCTTTCAAGAGGAAATTCGAAAGCGTTCTAACCACAGAAGGTAGGCTGGTACATCTATGATGATTTTTATGTTGGAAAATCAAAAAGAATGTTGTTTTTAGTTAATGAATCCAAACTTCCTTTAGCATCTAACACTTTGTTAGTGAGAATTAATAATGCTGTTAAAATATGTTATCTTAGGAGATAAAAACTTAAATTGTATGTTTCTCTGTTCACTAATTCTTAAAGCAAATCTTCTAGTTCTCTTTGTAGTTTGACTCTTAGGCATACTTTACTTTTTTGGTGTTTAGTGAAGTTATACTAACCATAATAAATTAACAAGTATACTCCAATGGAGTTCTTTTTTATTTTGAGTATTTGGCCAGTGGAAGAGTATACTGGGTTAATTTAGTTAAATACATCTTTAAACTATGTCAAATTTAACAATGGTGTTTTAATTATATAATGATGTTCTACTGAAACATTTTCAGCCATTTATTTTTCTACATTTATTATATATATAATGGAAGCATTCATAATTTTCAGAATAACATATTATAAATATGTACACACATACATATTTATACAGTGCTGTAAAACATGCTCTTTCAGTTCAGAAGCACCCTTATAACTGTAAGGGTAGGTTTTAGCCAAATTGAAAAATAAATTGGAATTCTCTACAAGTTAAGTAAAGATGGATTGTTCTAGGATCACCATTTATCTCCTAGTGGGGCAGTATACTTCTCTTAGAAGCTATAGGAATGTGGACCCTTATTTTTCTTTAGCTTTTTGGAAGCTCAGAGAGAATTTTTGTGCTGACTTACAACAGATTTTCTTACCCAACCATGTTTTTTACATAATTTTGCCTTCCACTTTTCCACTGAGCTTTTGCCTACTACTCTCTGCTAATGGGTATTTGTCTGCACTTTATTGTAAGCTATCTCGTAATATAAGTTGAAGAGATATAAATATGATTTATATGTATCAATATGATTAATTAATGTTAATTTGTGAACCCACATTCTTGCAATATTTAGGTTTTTGTTTCAATAATTCTTACTTGCCAATTTTTTTTTAACAAACCACACCTGGTATAAAGTTCTCACTGCCACTTATTGCCTTTCGAGAAAAGCTTAAAATCCTTAGTATGTAATTCAAAGTCATTACAGTTTGACCTAATATTTCTCTTTTATTTGCCATCATCTTTCCCACTTTTTTATATTCCATCCACACCAGAGTACTCACTGTTCCTTGAATAGCCACACTATTTGTACTGCAGCTCTCTTTTGCTTATATGTCCTTTACTCATAAAATTTTTAAAAAGATCATCACTTTTCTTTTATGCCCAAATAACACCTTCCATTTGGTATTGCTCATGTCTGTTTGCGCTTTGATTCAGATTTCTGTCACACTACTTAGAATGTTATTTCAAATTCAAGGGGAGGAGTTTGAGCTCAGAAGACGTTATAAATAGGAATTCAGTAGGCAAAGTGGATATAAGGAAATGGCAAGAGAAAACCTATAGAAGTGGGAGCGCCAATAGCAGACACCCAAGAGACTACACACAGTCGAGTCTGAGTGTAGGTGAAGTTTAGGTAATAGAAAAAAATGAGAGACACAGCTAAAAAGGTAGCTTGGGTCAGACTATGTATATAGAGTTGAATACAACACTGAGAGGTGGCCTTTATGCTGCAGTAAAGGGACTTGAAGTTTTGTACTATGGGATTTATATGAAAATAATGTTTAAGGAAGTTGTGACTCCTTTTCCTATAACAGAATCCATTGCTTTAGCCCCAGTGTCTTTTAAGAGTTTATCGTAGGGCTTCCTTGGTGGCGCAGTGGTTGAGAGTCCGCCTGCCGATGCAGGGGACACGGGTTTGTGCCCCGGTCCGGGAAGATCCCACATGCTGCAGAGTGGCTGGGCCCATGAGCCATGGCCGCTGAGCCTGCGCGTCCGGAGCCTGTGCTCCACAACGGGAAAGGCCACAACAGTGAGAGGCCCACGTACCGCAAAAAAAAAAAAAAAAAAAAAAGAGCTTATCATAAATAAAGTCATAACTAATATACCATGTTTTATAATTGTCTAGGATGAAGTCAGATTCTTTTCTCCAGGAAACACCAGTTGTAACTAATATGCCTTATGGAGATCACATGATCAACAACAACCAGTGCATTACTCCAACCAGTTTAGAAAAAGAGAAGAAGAAAAATAGAAAGAATCTGAGCTGTACTGATGTTTTCCAAAACAATTCTAAGAAAAAAGGTGGAATTGATAAAACTGATCTGCAAAGAAGTGAAACCCCACCAGTTCCTCCTCCAAGAAGTACATCTCGAAATTTTCCCAGCTCATGTTCTGCACAAGCCCATGAAAGTTTGAAGGAAAGTTCAGACCACAATGGCTGGGTGGCCCAAGAAGGTCAAGGCAAAAAGAACTGCAACCCTCATTTCCTCTGGAGGCACGACGAGATGCCTACGCTGTGTCTAAATGAAAGGAAGACTTTGAAAGATGGTATCACATTTTCTTCTTTGGCACCAGAAACCAAAATAGATAAAAAGCCTTCATGTAATGAAAATGTTGGACTTACCACGTGGTCATGTGACACTGGGATTGGTGCAAAAAATAGCCCCTCTACACCATGGTTTCAGAAAACCTGCTCTATTCCCAATAAGCCAAAATATGAAAAGGTGATTCCAGATCACCCTGCTAAGTCTCATCCTGATCTTCACATAAGCAATGTCTGTAGCTCCTTGGTGACACAGAGCAGCAGCCCGCTGAGAAGTTTCAGTTGTGGCTTTGAAAGGACTACTAGGAATGAAAAGCTGGCAGCAAAGACTGATGAATTTAACAGAATCGTATTTAGAACAAATAGAAATTGTCACGCAGTACAGCAAAGTCAAAGCTACTCAGAACCATCTGAAGATCTTCAGCCCTGTGATACTTTAATTTCTTGCACAGATAACATCTCAGAAAGTGACAGTGTTTCTGACATTCTGAAAACCAGTGCCCCCGTGCCTGTGCCCAGGGAAAATGTGCATGATAATTCCACCAAAAAACCCACAACAGGCCTATTTAGACAAATGCAGGAACACATAAGCCCTAGCAGTTACCGGAATATGCTCCACGAGCATGACTGGAGACCAAGTAATTTGTCTGGCCGACCAAGGTCAGCTGATCCCAGGTCAAATTATGGTGTGGTGGAAAAGCTGCTGAAAACCTATGAGACATCAGCGGGGTCCGCATTGCAAAATTCTAAATGCTTCCAGGCTAATTGGACCAAATGTAATTCTGATGTCAGTGGTGGAGCCACATTAAGTCAGCATTTTAAAAAGCTCCAAATAGAACAAGAGCTTCAGCAAAAGCCAGCTATGTGTGGAGCACAACAAGTGAAGCAAGGAGCAGATCGGAAAAAGGTAACTGAGGTGAGAAAGAAATTTAACATATTTTGGTAGAACTGCACCCATATTTAGCAATGGCTCCGAGTTCAGTCAGTTGCCCATTCATATAAATAGAATGTAGGCACATGTTTTGACATCTTCTTAGTTCCTTGACCCTTCATTTGTGAATAAATATAAACCTTAGAATTGTAACTCAAGATGAACTTTTAAAAGCATAGTTTTTAAGTCTGGGTTTAGCACATTATAACTTTTATTTAAATTCTGAAATGGCACAACACAATCTAATAAATTAAATTCTTAAGAACCTCAAAAAGATCAAATGTTTGCTGTGTTTCTTTCTTGAAAAAAATATTCTGAATGTGCATCTGTTCATTTATAGAATCTTATCCTGTTAAAGTGTTTATATTTTTAAAAGTATATGGGAAGTATTTATAAATAACTTGCACTTTTCGGTTATTAGCTATGGTTGGTTCAGTCATTCCCAGAATTTGATTCATGTTCTTCCTCAGGGGATTAGTCACATGAATATGAGTTTGGGTGAAAAAAAATCATTTAAAATAGTGCCTTATGCAGTTCTCTTATTGTGGAGCTAAAAGGCAGTATATGAAAAGAAAAATGATAGTATAGCGTAAAAAAATTTAAGGTCATTATTATTTGTATAAATTCTTCGTGTGGAAATTGCCCACCCCGCCCCCCCAAAAATGGGTATTTAAATAAACTGTTATTCTTTCTTTATTCCAGTTTGCTTGCAAAAGAGTATAATTTTAGAGGAGAAAAAGAGGTTGAAGAGAAGAGATTTGTATTTACAATGAAGAGCTATCCATCAGCACATTTTATGCATAATTTATAAAAAATTACAAGGTGACATACTGTTATAATTAGCCAATGCTTTGAAAGTCCTGGTTTTACATAGTGCGATGTATATGCACCATTGTTTTAAACAAGGCAGGTTGCCTCCTTCTTGTGTAAGAAATTATTTTTATGAGGCTTTCAAGCCCTACAAAAGTATCAGTTTATATATAGTTTATCAGAAACTTTGCCTGTTTGCCCAAAGTACAAATAATTAATCCTGCTTTTCTATTTTTTTTTTTTTTTTAGTTAAGCCCATAAATACCTGTAAGGTCCTGTGGCTTCAGACGGGAAATGAAAGCACATATACAATAATCAGCCAAAATTCTCATGAACAAATATTACTAAATATCTCCCATTTTTGTACTGATAGGAGGTTTGGGAAGGGTCCTCTGCTGTCGATCGTTAAGAGTAGTTCTCCATCCCTTCCACCCAGGAACAGGTTTACAAAAATAAGACTCCAAGGAGAGAAAAAGCAAATGCAGGTTACTTTCATAGAAATAAAGGTTGTCCTTACTGCCCGTCTCAGGTGAAAGAGCACAGGCTTTGTTAAGAAGGTCAATAAGAATCAAAGTACAAAATGTGTCATGAAAGCTTTTTAACTGTTTCTTAATGGCAAGAGTCCTAGAATGCTTTTCTTCCATTAAAATAAAAAGAAAGAGAAGTAGGAAGAAATGAAAGAAAGCGAAGGGAAGAGAAGGGAAAAGTTTTCAGTCTTCAGAAGATACCCAAGATAGATCGCAACTCTTTCTTAGCAAATAGAATGAAGTTATATTTTAAAGTATTTTAATGATAATTTTGAAACTTTTTAGAGATAGTAACAGTGGTTCTTAGTGGAAAAAAAAAGATAGCATCAGACAAATCATTTGGTGGTTTGTGTGTCTTTTGCTTATGATTTCTAAAAGTGTCAACTTGACATAAAATAACTGGACATAAATTAATTCTTCTTTAAATTATTATCTTTAAAAAAAACCACTAAAATATCCTAACACTCCACTAAGAAAAATCTTTAGTTCTATCTTATCAATTTTATCTAACATGAACTTTTGAGTTCTAACATAACATTAACTCATAGTTAGTTCTAAACAGAAATCAGTTGTATTAAAACTTGTCAGTGTGGAGATCTACAAGATTATCAAATGCCATATTCATATTAAAAGTGAATTGTTTCGATTAAAACATTCAAGACCAGGAATAGCTTCTTTAATTTTCAATGTTTTTTCTTGCTTGTAAACACGGTAATACAATACATTAATCCTATAGTTGGGATCCATAATATATTAAGCTCATTGTTGGTGCCTGAATAGTGAGATGAATGTCTTCATTTGTGTCTTAAGGAATCCGTGGCAGTGAAATGCTCACATGGAAAAGGATTTTCCCGACCTGCTAGACCAGCAAATCGCCGTCTCCCGTCCAGGTGGGCATCCAGATCTCCATCGGCACCCCCTGCCTTGCGGAGAACTGTCCACAACTTTCCCATTTCTCTGCGATCAGAAGCATCGATGGTCTGAGTCTCTGGCCTGGATTGCTGGATTACAAAAGTCCCAATTGCCAAACAGAGTATTCTGAGTGTTCACAACCAATTCTGTCTCTTTCAAGATTACTGGGACGATTGAAATCTTAACTTCCCATCAGTCTTCAGTGTTTTTAATCTATGGAACAATTATCCTCCTGTATTTTGATTTTTTAGATCAGAATTTTTTAATGCCATCCTCATTAATTTGCCAATATGATTTAAGTTGAAACAATGTACTATATTGTATATTCCAACTTTCTTGCAAGTGGCAGAAAGCAAGGTTATTTGCATGGCCGAGTGTTTTGTAGGTGCATGTGTTGATATAGGAAGTATCAGTATGTATTTAGATAAGAAAAACTTATGTGCTAGTGTTGACTTTGAAATTATAACATGTATACCTATATATTCTTTGTGTTTATTTAAAATTTTTAAAAATATACAGTATTATTTATATTTTTTATACCTTTTAATAGGTATCCACTTAAGGCTCTTGAGGTACCTATATTAACTAACCACTTCCTTGGTCCCAGCTACATACAAAACTAATTATACATATATCTAACGTTAGTAGATTTCTACAGACAACTCATAGTTCCTTAACCCATATAAATATAGACTAATACCATTGATCTCCTTGTTTACTCTTTTAAATAAACAAAAGTGTCACAGGTTTAAACAGATTAGCCTTCTAAAGCAAACATAAAATGTTCACAAAAGCTTTGATATATCATTCAGCAGTCCATTGCGGCTTTCCCTGTATACTTGATCCTCAGAGCCAGCATCCTAAGACTGCTTTATAAACGACGTGACTAAACCATGAATTCATTTTGGCAACTTCAGTAACAAAATACCTTAAATAGGATATAAAAAGAAATTTAATTATGCTGAATTCTACTCTTTGGTAAAATTATAGTAAATTTTTGTTCAGCTACTTTATTTGGAGTCCTACATATTGAGAGGTAAGTTATTCACTTTTTCCTTTTTCTAACCTTTCCCCTAAAATTAGTAGATAAGAGACGAATTCAATTTTTTATTAACAAAGAAAATCAGGAATGATATTTCATTGAGAACTGAATTATATTTCTTATAGTGTACTACATTAAGAAAAGCCTTAAACTAACCTTTGGCATCCATGGGGCAGCATAAGGGGCAGAAACTTTTTTGGGGCCACAGTTCATGAACAGTGAGCATATTATATCTATATTGAGAACTGACAGAAATATGAATGTTGAGGTGCTTGGAATTCTACATGAAAGATCTTAGAAGCAACTTTGCTCTCCATTGTCTCTATGTAAAACCAGCTACATTATTAGATAGTAATTCTATTTAAGCTTTTCTTTACTAGCAAAAAGGTTAAGGAATTCTTATGGCAAAAGTATTCAAAGAACCTTCTCCTTGTGATACATTCTAACAATTTAGAGAGATTCACTTCATTATACCATGACTTGAGGTAAAGTAATTAATTTTCAAATCCCAGACTGCCTTAAAGGCTCAAGACTGTTGCATGGTGATGGACAGATTCATACTTACCAGTAGGAGAGCTTCCAGGAGTTGAGCAGAATTAAACTTCTAGAAGGTGAGGTTGGAGCAGATAATAAGTAAAGGCTATAGATCCAGTCTTTTAATTCTTGTTTCTTTCAGGAATATCCTTTTCCATAGGAAGACTATCAGAGAAAAGTAACCTGGACATTAAATGATGTCACTCATATAATATGCTTTTCATCTAGAAGGGAGAAAACACTGGGGAGGTGGTAGCCTATGGCATAAAATGATGGACCTGGTAGGAAGATTCTGCTGTGTAACATTGGAGAGCCTGCCCAAGGGCTGTGTGACATAGCTGCTCCTCTCCTTCACTGCATTCCAGGTAGTCTGATGTGGATCTGTGGTTCCTAACTTGAATTACAAGTCAGAATATTGAAGATTGTTTTTTAAATTAGATCCTGACCTCACCCCATAATTACTAAAGCAGAATTTCCAAGGGTGGGGAGGGAATCTTGAGTCCTTAATGAAACAAAGCAAAATATTTGATGATTAGGGAGATTTGGAAGCAGTGACATTGATTCATACCCCAGTGGATGGGCACCATTGGGTAGTCATGTTACTTCTCTGGAACTTGCCTTTGTTATCTGTAAATTAAAAGGGTAATATTGTCAGGCATCACAATTTTATGCCACTTGTTCTAACCATTTGAATGAAAGAGGGGAACACGTTTTAACATCTTGTGTTGACAAAAATCATAGAATATTAGAGCTGAAAAAAACTTAGCATCTAGTCCAACTCCTTGATTGTAAAGACGGAAAAACTAAAACAAAGATTATTTGAATGTTCTGTTTTCTCTCTTTAAATATTTTACAATTTTTATGGAAAAACCTACGAGTTAAATGGAAATTATCCTTGAAAATACATGTTTGATGTATCGTGATTTTTAACCAGTAGTTTTTCTACTTTGGATGGGCATTTTCTTCCCAACATACCCTTTATTATGCCATCATTGCTGGATTTAAGGGATTTGTAAACATTTCAGGAGCACTTGATTAGATGTTTTCCCTGGCAGACTTTTTGGGGGTGGGATATCTTATATTATTTCAATAGAGGGTTATTGATATTATAGGTTGATCTCAGAAAGGAATAAGAATGAGGCAGAGAAGAGTGCTTGAGTTTCTGTGGGTGTGCGTGTGTGCACACGCGTGCACAACCCTTGCCCGAGTTCTCCATATTCCCTTATGCCCGAAGCCAAATATAAATGATGTTGCATAATTCATTTTATCAAAAATTATCTGTAACTTTCATTTATTTTTACATAGACAATGAAGATGATGAGATATTAACATGCACAAAACGTGATTTACCTCTACATAGAGGATTTAGCCAGACTCCATGTCATCCTGAGAAAACATCTGGACCTAAAAAAGGAGAATCTGCTTTCCTACAAAGATTTTTTAAATTATTTTGAGGCACACTTGCTGACAAACAACTACTTGATAATAAAATCTCTTCAGTCATTGGAAGCTATCAAGTAAAATAGGTGGGGAAACACGTGCTGTGGCATCGGTATACGTGAGGAACATTTTTATTTTCCTCCTTTTCTGGTGAAACTCCAGCTGAGAGTTTTTTAAAGTCTAAACTCAAATATGTACACAGTTCAACCTAGCTTCTCCTAAAATGTTTCTAGACAGTAGAGTCTAAAGACCAAGCCTGCCTGATTCCTACACCCAGCCGAATGCCAACACATCTAGTTTCTCATGTACTGACACCATTTTGTGCCCATTTTTCTGCTTATTGAGTCCGATTAAGTTTTGTTTAAAAAAGGAATACTCTGAAATTTTCTTTTACATGATGAAATTAGTTAAATTATTTTTAGGCATATTACAATTTCTAATATAGTACGATTTTACTTCAAATTCTTAACATTTCTTTTTTTTTTTTTTTTTTGCGGTACACGGGCCCCCCACTGCTGTGGCCTCTCCCGTTGCGGAGCACAGGCTCCGGACGCGCAGGCTCAGCGGCCATGGCTCGCAGGCCCAGCCGCTATGCGGCATGTGGGATGCTCCCGGACCGGGGCACAAACCCGTGTCCCCTGCATTGGCAGGCGGACCCTCAACCACTGCGCCACCAGGGAAGCCCTGCACATTTCTTCTTAAATAACAAGTACCTTTATCAGAATCTAGAACCATGACTTACTCATTTTACTATAGCTCAGAAAATATGCTCCTTCAAAAAATGAGCTTCATGAAGCAAAAAAATCAAAGCAAAGAAAAAAAAGTTGGGGGAGGAGTTTTAAGGCAAGTGTCTACTCAACATTTTTTAATCTTTGTCTCAATGGGAAAAAAATCATAAGACTTAAAATCTGACATATATTTCAATGATCTCATGAATCCAACAGGTAAGACTGGCAAATTCTGAAAAAAGAAAAATTCTGTTTATATGAAGCTGTGATGGAGTCTAGAAATGAGAGAAGAATCTAGAATAGGAAGGACCTTAGAAACCACACAGCGCAATCTCATCTAGAGGAGAGAAACCCGAAACTTGGAGAGGTCTGCATGGCTGCCAAGGTTATAGGGCCAGGAACCCAGCCAGATTCAAACACCAGTGGTTTGCCTCCTTGTACACCCATGTGCATCTGGGACTCGATGGTTTGCAAAGCACATTCATATGCCTAGACTTATTTACTTCTTAACAACGAGCTTCAAGGCAGCCATTGTGATTTCTCATTACAGAAGGAAAAATTAAATAGTCAAGACAATAGAATAAATATTTCCCAAGATACTGTTTAGAAATAAATAGGTGGCTCTTCGACTCTTAGTTCAGGTTCTTTTCCCAAAGAAGAGAAGAGGAAGGCAAAGAGTGAATAGTTCCTTTTCACTTATGTTTTATGCATGACAATGGAATTGTTTATTTTGCTTTCATTGAGAATTTCTCTTAATTTTTTTATTAATATCTTTATTGGAGTATAATTGCTTTACAAGGGTCTGTTAGTTTCGGCTTTATAACAAAGTGAATCAGCTATACATATACATATATCCCCATATCTCCTTTCTTGCGTTTCCCTCCCAACATCCCTATCCCACCCCTCTAGGTGTTCACAAAGCACCGAGCTGATCTCCCTGTGCTATGCAGCTACTTCCCACTAGCTAGCTATTTTATATTTGGTAGTGTATATATGTCCATGCCCCTCTCTCACTTTGTCCGAGCTTACCCTTCCCTCTCCCCGTGTCCTCAAGTCCGTTCTCTACTTCTGCACCTTTATTCTGGTCCTGCCCCTAGGCTCTTCAGAACCATTTTTGTTTGTTAGATTCCACATATATGTGTTAGCGTACAGTATTTGTTTTTCTCTCTCTGACTTAATTCACTCTGTATGACAGTCTCTAGGTCCATCCACATCACTACAAATAACTCAGTTTCATTTCTTTTTATGGCTGAGTAATATTCCATTCTATTTATGTGCCACACCTTCTTTATCCATTCATCTGTCGATGGACACTTAAATTGCTTCCATGTCCTGGCTATTGTAAATAGAGCTGCAATGAACATTGTGGTACATAACGCTTTTTGAATTATGGTTTTCTCAGGGTATATGCCCAGTTGTAGGATTGCTGGGTCGTATGGTAGTTCTATTTTTAGTTTTTTGTTTGTTTTTTTTTTTGTGGTACATGGGCCTCTCACTGTTGTGGCCTCTCCCGTTGTGGAGCACAGGCTCCGGACACGCAGGCTCAGCGGCCATGGCTTATGGGCCCAGCCGCTCCACGGTATGTGGGATATTCCCGGACCGGGACACGAACCCCTGTCCCCTGCATCGACAGGCGGACTCTCTACCACTGTGCCACCAGGAAAGCCCTATTTTTAGTTTTTTAAGGAGCCTCCTTACTGTTCTCTATAGAGAACGGTATGGCTGTATCAATTTACATTCCCACCAACAGTGCAAGAGGGTTCCCTTTTCTCCACACCCTCTCCAGTGTTTATTGTTTGTAGATTTTTTGATGATGGCCATTCTGACTGGTGTGAGGTGATACCTCATTGTAGTTTTGACTTGCATTTCTCTAATGATAGTGATGTTGAGCATCCTTTCATGTGTTTGTTGGCAATCTATATACCTTCTTTGGAGAAATGTCTATTTAGGTCTTCTGCCCATTTGTGGATT
>NW_021698323.1:0-2325 GCF_005190385.1 Monodon monoceros
GATAGTAAAAAATGATGGCACAGCAATGGTTTTGAAAATATAATGTCACAGTTGGAGCTAAGTGAAACAGAGCAACCCAACATATTTAACGTAGTATAACTACAACTATTTTATATGAGTTTATTTCTTGAAATTCATACTCCTAACTTTGAAGCAAAGCCCATAAAGCCTAAAACTCAGTACCCTATAAAAGTGCACTGTCATATTTCTATTAGATGGCTCTTTAAAAATAGGACTCTTTATTATTACTTGAATTTTAAAAAATCTGTTCACCCAAATATTTATCATCATCAATAATTGGTTAATATACATGTACCAGATAAGATTAAAAATCTCCAGGTTGCTTTCATTGAGCCCTGTATTGATGTCCCTTTGTACAGATGAAGGCCACTACAGTAGCTGCAATGTATCATTGTGCTTAAGCATGAAGACTCTAGAATCAAACTGCCTGGGTTCCAGCACTTGGTAACTCTGTGACCTCATCATAACCCCTTTGTACTTCAGTAGACTCATAAAATGGAGATAATAATAGTGGCTATCTTATAGAATTGCTATAAGAATTAAGATCAACAATGTTAGATATCACTATTAGTTAAATTTGGTAGAATAAATTTAAGTTCCGCAAGGGTGAGAACCATACATATTTTTGCTTATTACTGACTCCTAATGCCTAGTAAAATTTCCAGAAAACAATAGATACTCAACAAAGATTTATTGAATAAGTGGAAGAATGTATGAATAAGAAGATGAAATATAGGATAGATGGAAAAAAGACCATCACTTCACCATCTATTATTTTTCTAAGATGCAAAACTGAATATTCAACCAATATTTTTCTCCTCAGTAAATTGTTCTACTGTTGGGCTAAGTAAACAAAATATTATGTATGATCTCTGAACATGATATTTTCCACTGTTCCAAGGTACAGGCAACTTTCTCAGGAAGTAACCTACAATGTTCCTTTACATTATTAAGCTTTTGGAATGATATGTGAAAGTGATGGAAATGTTTTTCACAACTTAGGAAGGCTGCTTCCTTATAATTCGTATTGTGAAGCATCAAAGGTACACGTTCATGTCTTCCCAGTGACCTACTGTTCTTACTGGGTGGACACAGGTATATGTTTTTGTACCTTGAGAGCTAGAGATGTTGTCTGTAATCTAGTGACTGACATCAAGACCTAGAGTCTTTAAACCTTTCCTATTTTGATTTGAAAAAAAAGTAAAAGTTGAAATGAAAATAGTTAAATTAACATTTATTAAGGAACCGCTGTACTTTGTGTTCTGCACAATTATTTCTTACATGTTCCTTAACTAATTGTAACAACCACTTTATTTTATGGTTTGGGAATATGATGTCCAGAGAGATTAAGAAATTCACTTTAAATTAGGCAGATATAACATGGCAAAGGGAGAATCCAAACTCAATTGTGTCACATTCTGAAACCCATTCTTATCTTATTATATAGGATAAGATTCCTTCAATTGTGTCTGTTGCATTATATATAAAGGTGATATTCCCTAAAGTGTGTTCTGAGTAATACTAATGCTCCTTGAAGTGCTGGTAATTTAAAACAGGTTTTTTAAAAAAGGACTGTGTCAATTAATTTTGGGAAGCACTACATCTTGGAAATTTACAAAAAGTTTTATTCATCTTTGTATTCTTCATACCTGGTACTAAGATTAGCACATGAAACAAATACACCGTAAACATCTGTCAAGTGAAGAGATAAAATGGTTATCATATATTCAAACTGTAGTGGTAGGCAAACACAGTGGTAGTAAGAAAGATTAATATTAGCTTATAAAAGGGGTCTTTGGTATATCCTACAGGAAATAGCCTCATATAATTTCATCTAACAGAGATTTTGCAAACGTCTAGTGCCTTGTAATTTCTTGGCATGTAGACATCAATCAATAAATTATTTGGCAAAAATAATAACATGGGTTAGTTCTCTTAGACTCTAGACACTGTGTCGGTGCATGTTTGGGTTCAAAAACAAAACACTCAGACTCGTATTTGATTATAACTGAGCCAGAATTGTGAGCCCATTTGTCACAGAAGAACAGAAATCACATGTGAGGAGCAATTGCAGATGAAATCAGCTTTTCACAGACACTTTGTCTTGGATTAAGGGCAAGATAAAATTCCAATGTCTTGTACTAATTTTCTAAACTTTAAATAAAACCTATATCTTTTATACTGGACCATGACTTAAAACATATTTCCTCTAAAACAACAATAAAATTCCAGGAACCAGACATAATTGTGGATTTTCTAGCTCTATTAAGTGGTCTATTATAAATTTTAAAGTCCTATCCAAAT
>NW_021698324.1:0-1537 GCF_005190385.1 Monodon monoceros
GATAAAGAAGTTGTGGTACGTATGTACAATGGAATATCACTCAGCAAAGTTATCTATGTCATCAGGCCCATAGCGGCAAAATGAGAGTATTCAGGTATGATGATTCTACGTGAAATAAGTCACACAGAAAAAGAAACATCATAAGGTATCACTAATACATGGAATGTAAACTTGGCTACACATGAACTGAATTACAAAACAGAACAGTGTCTTAAATTTAGAAAACCAACTTATGCTTGCTTATGGGGAAAGGTGAGTTGGGTTGCTGCATAAAACCAGAGATTGAAATTAGCACAGATACCGTTCCATAAGCCAAATAAGTAATAGACAAGACCTACACCTTGCTCAACGAAATGGACTCAACACACCATATTCCACGCCTAGGAATATACCTGACTAGTAAGAATCTTAAAACCCATGGATTTATATGTCTCCGTAAGAGAATCAAGCGTGGGTACAGCGGCCTAAAGGCAGCAGTGAAAATCCGATAAATCCCATTATCAAAATAATTTTCAAATACAGAACACAATGACAGTGAAATAGAGAGCAATTCTTAAATAATTCATTCAGGGCTTGTGATGCAACCTGGATTTAACACATCTACACCCAGAGCTGGGTGAGACATAAGGCTGGACACTTCGGGATGATAGCATTGGTGAGGTTCAGTGAGCAAATGCAGACCCTTTGAAGTCATACTGTATGGAACCCTTTCCATGTATCCCAACTCTCCAGGTTTAAGGGATTCTTCCTTCAGCTAAAACATGCATGGGAAACCCAGAGTATGGTCCACCGTGTGATTGGGAAATGTTTTCTAATGCATCTCAGTTTTCGTCCCCTGGTACTCGGGTTCACCATTCCAGACGCTTTACTAACACTCTCCCCACTTGGAGAATCAGGGCCTTTAACCTCCTGTTTGGCACAGTTTGCAATTTCTGTGCAAGGTGAACAGGAATAAGGAGAACAAATGAGAGACTAGCTGTAGGTGTCTGCACGGGCAAATGTAACGCTCATTTGCCACCAGGAAGAGGAATTAACCAATGGCTCAGCATGTCCTGCCGGAAAGAGATTAGGGCCTAAAGCAATCCTGCGGTTTTGCTGCCAGCTCACAAAAAAACGAGTTGAAGAAAGGAGCTCAGGGGCACTGTAATTCACAAACCTGCAGTTACGAATGACAACTATCGTCCAAAAATATATTGAAGTAAGTCTGCAAAGAGGACTTGAAAGAGGGGCAGAATTTCAGGAAAACGATTTCAGGGGCTAGACTGGAATTGCACTTAAAGCATAGGAAAAGAGGCAGAATGTCGACAATGATGCACTTGGCCAAAAAGGGCGTATGCGTTTTTTCCTGAATATATTCAGGAAAAAACGCATACGCCCATTTTGGCCAACCAAGCAGGGGTATAAAGGAAATCTGCACTACAAGGGAAGTCTCACTGCCCCCCCGGTCAAATGGGTCATCTGAAAAAAGTGTAAAATCCAGAAAGACAGGCCAGGCCATGGAGAACAGGGAGCCTTGTTATGCTGATGGGCGGGATGT
>NW_021698324.1:1637-5592 GCF_005190385.1 Monodon monoceros
TTTCCTGAATATATTCAGGAAAAAACGCATACGCCCATTTTGGCCAACCAAGCAGGGGTATAAAGGAAATCTGCACTACAAGGGAAGTCTCACTGCCCCCCGGTCAAATGGGTCATCTGAAAAAAGTGTAAAATCCAGAAAGACAGGCCAGGCCATGGAGAACAGGGAGCCTTGTTATGCTGATGGGCGGGATGTAAATTGCCAACAGCCACTCTGGAGAAGTGTATGGTGTTTCCTGAAACACGAAGGAAACAAAGCAACACAGCCTATGGCACTTCCACTTATGGTCCTATAGCTTAGGAACATTAAAATCAAAAACACACATCCACCCCAAAGTTTGGGACGGCTCTGTTTACCAGAACCTCATCTACGGTACGAGTTAAATATCCCAGAAAGTGAAAAATGGATAAAGAAGTTGTGGTACGTACGTACAATGGAATATCACTCAGCAATGATATCTATGTCATCAGGCCCATAGCAGCATGATGAGAGTATTCAGGTACGATGATTCTACGTGAAATAAGTCACACAGAAAAAGAACATCATAAGCTATCACTAATAAACGGAACGTAAACTTGGCTACACATGAACTGTATTACAAAGCAGAACAGGGTCTCAAATTCAGAAAACCAACTTATGCTTGCTTATGGGGAAAGGTGAGTTGGGGTGCTGAATAAAACCAGAGATTGAAATTACCACAGATAACGTTCCATAAGCCAAATATGTAATAGACAAGACCTACTCCTTGATCAACGAAATGGACTCAACACCCCATATTCAACGCCTGGGAATATACCTGACAAGAAAGAATCTTAAAACCCATGGATTTATATGATTCCATAAGGAAATCAAGCATGTGTACAGCGGCCTAAATGCAGCAGTGAGAATCCAATATATCACATTATCAAAATAAATTTCAAAAACAAAACACAATGACAGTGAAATAGAGAGCAATTCTTAAATAATTCATTCAGGGCTTGTGATACAACCTGGATTTACCACATCTACACCCTGAGCTTGGTGAGACATAATGCCGGACACTTCGGGTTGATAGCATTGTTGAGGTTCGGTGAGCAAATGCAGACCCTTTGAAGTCATACTGCATGGTACCCATTCCATGGGTCCCAACTCTCCAGGTTGAAGGGATTGTTCCTTCAGCTAAAACATGCATGGGAAACCCAGAGTATGGTCCACCGTGTGACTGGTAAACATTTTTAAATGCATCTCAATTTTCGACCCCTGGTACTCAGTTTCACCATTCCAGAACCTTTACCAACACTCTCCCCACTTGGGGAGTCTGTGCCTTTAACCTCCTGTTTGGCACAGTTTGCAATTTCTGCGCAAGATGAACAGGAATAGGGAGAACCAATGAGAGACTAGCTGTAGGTATCTGCATGGGCAAATTTAACGATCATTTCCAACCAGGAAGAGGAAATAGCCAAAGGCTCAACATGCCGTGCCGGAATCAGATTAGGGCCTGAATCAATCTTGCGGTTTTGCGGCCAGCTCACAATGAAGCGAGTTGAAGAAAGGAGCTCAGGGCCACTGCCATTCACAAATCTGCAGAGTTATAAATGACAGCTATCGTCCAAAAATATATGAAGTAAGGCTGCGAAGAGGACTTGAATGCGGGGCAGAATTCCAGGAATACGATTTCAGGAGGTAAACGGGAAGTCCTTTGAAAGCATAGTAAAAAGGCAGAACCTCAACAATGATGCCCTTGGTCAAAAGGGCATATGAGATTTTTCCAGGGACCTCATTAAAGAGGGTAGAAGGCTCCCAGCATGATTCAGTGGTCAACAGAGGGCACCCATCGCCAAGGCGACGTGAGCCAACCAGGCAGGAGTAACCTCACATCAGAGGGCACACCTCACAGAAGGGTAAGGTACCCAGCCAGGATCAGACTCTCACCAGAGTGCCCACATCAGCTAGGGGCTGGGAACCAGGTAGGAGTGTCCTCACACTCGTGGGCCCACATCATCGAAAGTTGAGGTACCCAACACATGTTGTCTCAAACAAGAGGACCCACATCACCATGGGTCTCGGATCGAGTCAGGCAGGAGTAGCCTCACAACACAGGGCCAATAGAATAAAAAAGCTGAGGTATCCTGCAGTGGGAACCTCCCAGCAGGTGGCCCAGAGCACCGAGTCTATGTGATCCAGGCCGCAGTGAACTCACAGCAGAGGGCCCACATCATGAAACTGTGAGCAACCCAGCCGTTGGGACCTCAGAGCAGAAGGCCCACATTCCCATGGGGTTGGGAACATGGCACGAGTGTCCTCACACCACTTAGCACATATCAGAAAATGTGGGAACCCAGCAGTTAGGGCCTGACGCCAGAGGGCCCTCATCACCGAAGGGAGGAGGCTCCCAGCAGGCTCCAACTGACACAAGAGGGCCGACGTTGCCAAGGCGGGGTGTGCCAGCCAGGCAGGAGTGACCTCACAGCAGAGGGCCCACCTCACAGAAGGGTGAGGAACCCAGCCAGGATCACACTCTCACCAGAGGACCCACATCACCAAGGGGATAGGAACCAGGCAGAAGTGTCCTCACACCAGTGGGGCCACATAATCGAAAGGTGAGGGACCCAGCACACGTAGCCTCAAACCATAGGACACACATCACCATGGGGCCTGGAGTGAAGCACGCAGGAGGAGTCTCAAAACAGAGGGCCCATAGAAGAAAAAAGGTGAGGAATCCCGCAGTTGGAACCTCCCTGCAGTCGGCCAGCAGCAGCGAGGCTATGGGATCCTGGCCGGAGTGAACTCACACCAGAGGGCCCTCATCATGAAACTGAGCAACCCACCGTTGGGACCTCAGAGCAGAAGGCCCACATTCCCATGGGGTTGGGAACCTGGCAGGAGTGTACTCGCACCACAAGGTGCACATCAGAAAATTTTGGGAGCTCAGGAGTTAGGGCCTGACGCCAGAGGTCCCTCATGACCGAGGGGAGGAGACTCCCAGCAGGCACCAACTCACAACTGAGGGCCCATGCCGCCAAGGTGACGTGTGCCAGTCAGGCAGGAGTGACCTCACAGCAGAGGGCCTACCTCACAGAAGGGTGAGGAACCCAGCCAGGATAAGATTCTCACCAGAGAACCCACATCACCAAGGGGATCGGAACAAGGCAGGAGTGTCCTCACACCAGTGGGGCCACATTATAAAAAGGTGAGGAGCCCAGCACATGTGGCCTTAACCAGAGGACCCACATTTCCAAGGTGCTCCGAGTGAGGCAGGCAGGAGTAGCCTAACAACACAGGGCCCACAGAATAAAAAATGTGAGGAATCCAGCAGTTTGAACCTCCCAGCAGGTGGCCCAGAGCATGGAGTCTATGGGATCCAGGCCACAGTGAACTCACAGCAGAGGGCCCACATCATGAAACTGTGAGCAACCCAGCCGGTGGGACCTCAAAGCAGAAGGCCCACATCCCCATGGGGATGGGAACCTCGCAGGAGTGTCCTCGCACAACTTAGAACATATCAGAAAATGTGGGAACCCAGCAGTTAGGGCCTGACGCAAGAGGGCCCTCATCACCGAGGAGAGGAGGCTACCAGCAGGCTCCAAATGCCACCAGGCGGCCGACATCACCAAGGCAACGGGAGCAAGCCAGGCAGGAGTTACCTCACAGCAGAGGGCCCACCTCACAGAAATGTGAGGAACCCAACCAGGATCAGACTCTAACCAGAGGGCTCACATCACCAAGGCGATGGAAACCAGGCAGGAGTGTCCTCACACCAGTGGGGCCACATCATCGAAAGGTGAGGGACCCAACACACGTGGCCTCAAACCAGAGGACACACATCACCAAGGGGCTGGGAGGGAGGCAGACAGGAGTAGCCTCAAAACAGAGGGCCCATAGAATAAAAAAGGTGAGGAATCCCGCAGTTGGAACGTCCCAGCAGGTGGCAAGGAACAGCGAGGCTATGGGATCCCGGCCGGTGTGAACTCACAAA
>NW_021698325.1:0-1740 GCF_005190385.1 Monodon monoceros
AAATTTCTGTTGTTTAAGGCCATACAGTCTGTAATACTTTGTAACAACGGCCCTAGACAATTAGTACAGGCACTCTGACAGATATTGGGTATTGGTTCCAAGTTCTGTTCCCATCCTCCTTAGCTCTCCACAGTTTCACAGGGGACCTAAAAACCACACTGCCTAGACTCCCTCAACAGCTGTTTTCTACTCAGTTGCTGTTACTGGGATTCCCTGATAGGAAATAAGGGAATATAAAAGAGAAAGTGTCATTTCTCACTCTGACTGCAGTAGAAGAATCAGCAGATTTGGGTACCTCCAGGAAACTGTGGGCTGCAACACCATTGGCAGCACAACAGGGGAGGCTCCAGATGAAAAGGTAGACTAGTGGGCTCCAGCTAGGATGGTAGCATCTTCCACATTTCTATGAAATCTTCATTTTTCCTTTTTGCAATTTTAGGCCATCTAAAATAATTTGTGACTAAATGTTTATGTGCTTGAAACATCCAGAAGATGTTTTAGTTCTCCTGTCTGTACACTGACTGATACAGAATAGGCTACAGAAATGAGTAGAAGAGAGAGAAATTCAGATGAAGAAACACCTTCAATGGGGAAATAGGACTACAGGCGAGAAGGTGTGAAAGTTTCCAACTGGTTGTGGTAACAGTACATAATATAATAAAATTACAATAGCCTACTTTGTTGAATAGAATGTGTTTGGAGGTGAGGATGGTAATATAGGGGTAGGCCAAATCAAAAAGGGCAGCACAGGTAGATTAAGGAGGTTTGATTTCTCCATAGTAGTTTATATTTTCATATTTGTCAACAGCTTTGATGTTGTAAAATTTTTATGAGGAAGGACAGGCAGGCATTATTATTTCCATGTTACAAAAAAGCAAATTACAGGTCAGTTGAAGTTAGCCAGTTGTATGGCTAATTTAAAATTCGAGTTTTACTATTTCTTTTTTCACAATTTTTTAAAAAATTAACAAAAACATATTTTTGAGGCATTACAACTGTCTTATATTGATTTGGTTCTGAATATCATTCCCTGTAATGTTATCCAACATGTTTTAGCCTGTTTCTCAATATTATTTTTTAAGAAGATATTACAGCTTCTTTCTTATTCAACTACTTTAAAAAGTAGTTGAAACATGTTAATCTTAAATCTCAATTCTCTATGTTTTCTTCAAATTTTATTTAAAAAATCTTATTTACACAGATATTATAAAGTAAATTCAAATGCAAACTATCAGTAGAGAATATACAAGGGAAGGATGGAGAGTCTCTTTTATGCTAAAAATGGATGTCTAGATATTAGTCCGTTCAAGAAATATTTAACTCTATTACAAACTAATTTATGGTAGCATTCAAGAAATGATGTGGAAGCTGAAAGTCATTCTGCTTTACAAACTTCAATCCACATAAGTAAACTTACTTGAGACGATATAGTTTGACAAAGAACATCCTTGAATATCAGAGACCATAAACTATATACCTGGGGAAAAGCCAACCTCAAAAGAATTTCAGAGCATAAGAAGTGTATAAAAATGAGCAGGAATTAATTACATTTCTGTAATTGTGTGTGTGACTGCCAGCACAGACTGCCTTGCATTTGATCTCTTCTTTATAAATTATGTCAGTGTACATAAAAACACATTTGACTTCCTGGGAAGCAATTAAATCAATAGAAAAGGTAATAATTATATTAGACTTAGGCTAATATTTTAAAACATTTAGGAAAATGGACATTGTGAAATG
>NW_021698326.1:0-6500 GCF_005190385.1 Monodon monoceros
GGGTTAGGATTAGGGGACGGGTTACGGTAAGGCTTCGGGTAAGGGTGAAGTTTAGGGTTAGGGTTAGGGTTAGGGAACGGGGACGGTTTAAGGTACAGGTTAGGGTACAACAACGGTATAGGGTGAGCGTACGTGTTAGGGCATGGGTTAGTGTTAGTGTAAGGGTTAGGATATGGGGAAAGGGTTAGGTTAAGGCTTCGGGTAAGGTTTAGGGTTAGTGTTAGGGTTAGGGTTAGGGGACGGGGATGGTTTACGGTTTAGGATTTACAGGTTTTAGGGTTACGACAACGGTTTAGGGTTGAGCGTAACGTGTAGGGTTACGGGGTTAGTTGTTAGCGGGTTAGGATTAGGGGACGGTTTAGGGTAAGGCTTTGGGTAAGAGTTAGGCTTAGGGTTAGTGTTAGGGTTAGGGGACGGGGACGGGTACGGTTTAGGATACGGGTTAGGGTACGACAACGTTTTAGGGTGAGCGTACGTGTTAGGGCATGGGTTAGTGTTAGCGTACGGGTTAGGATTAGGGGACGTGTTAGGGTAAGGCTTTGGGTAAGGGTTAGAGTTAGGGTTAGGGTTAGGTTTAGGGGACGGGGATGGTTTAGGGTACAGGATAGGGTATGACAACGTTTTAGGGTGACTGTACGTGTTAGGGTATGGGTTAGTTTTAACGTACGGGTTAAGATTATGGGTCGGTTCAGGGTAAGGCTTTGGGTAAGTGTTATGGTTAGGGTTAGAGTTAGGGTTATTGTTAGGGGATGGGGACGGTTTAGGGTACAGGTTAGGGTACGACAACGGTATACGGTGAGCGTACTTGTTAGGGCAAGGGTTAGTGTTAGTGTACGGGTTAGAATATGTGGACGGGTTAGGTTAAGGCTTCGGATAAGGATTAGGGTTAGTGTTAGGGTTAGGGCACGGGGACGGGTACGGTTTAGGATACATGTTAGTGTACGACAACGGTTTAGGGTGAGTGTACGTGTTAGGGTAAGGGTTAGTGTTAGCGTACGGGTTAGGATTAGGGGACGGGTTAGGGTAAGGCTTCAGGTAAGGGTTAGATTTAGGGTTAGGGTTAGGGTTACGGGACGGGGATGGGGATGGTTCAGGGTACAGGTTAGCGTACGACAACCGTTTAGGATTAGCGTACGTGTTAGGATACCGGTTACTGTTAGCGTACGGGTTAGGATTAGGGGACGTGGTAGGGTAAGGCTTCGGGTAAGGGTTAGGATTAGGGTTAGCGTTAGGGTTAGGGTTCAGGGATGGAGACGGTTTAGGGTACAGGTTAGGGTACGAAAACCGTTTAGGGTGAGCGTACGTGTTAGGGCACGGGTTAGTGTTAGCGTACGGGTTACGATTAGGGGACAGTTTAGGATAAGGCTTCGGGTAGGGGTTAGGGTAAGGGATAGGGGACAGGGACGGTTTAGGGTACAGGTTAGTGTACGACAACGGTTTAGCTTAAGCCTACGTGTTAGGGTATGGGTTAGTGTTAGCGTACGGGTTAGGATTAGGAGACGGGTTAGGGTAAGACTTCGGGTAAGTGTTAGGTTTAGGGTTAGGGGATGGGTACGGTTTAGGGTACAGGTTAGTGTACGATAACGGTTTGGGTGAGCGTACGTGTTAGGGTACGGGTTAGGGTTAGCGTACTGGTTAGGATTAGGAGACGGGTTAGGGGAAGGCTTTGGGTAAGTGTTAGGGTTAGGGTTAGGGTTAGGGGACGGAGACGGTTTAGGGTACATGTTAGGGTACGACAAAGTTTTAGGGTGAGCGTACGTGTTAGGGCATGGGTTAGTGTTAGCGTACAGGTTAGGATTAGGGGACGTGTTAGGGTAAGGCTTTTGGTAAGGGTTAGTGTTAGAGTTAGGGTTAGGTTTAGGGGACGGGGATGGTTTAGGGTACAGGTTAGGGTATGACAACATTTTAGGGTGACTGTACGTGTTAGGGTACGGGTTAGTGTTAGCGTACGGGTTAGGATTAGGGGACGGGTTAGTGTAAGGCTTCAAGTTAGTGTTAGGGTTGGAGTTAGGGTTAGGGGACGGGGACGGTTTAGGGTATAGTTTAAGGTACAACAACGGTTTAGGGTGAGCGTACGTGTTAGGGTACGGGTTAGTTTTAGCGTACGGGTTAGCATTAGGGGACGTGTTAGGGTAAGGCTTCGGGTAAGGGTTATTGTTAGGATTAGGGGATGGAGACGGTTTAGTGTACAAGTTAGGGTACAACAACGGTATAGGGTGAGCGTATGTGTTAGGGTGCGGTTTAGTGTTAGCGTACGGGTTAGGTTTAGGGGACAGGTTAGGGTAAGGCTTCGGGTAAGGTTTAGGGTTAGGGTTAGGGTTAGGGGAAGGGGACGGTTCAGGGTACAGGTTAGGGTATGACAACGGTTTAGGATGAGCGTACGTGTTAGGGAACGGGTTAGTGTTAGTGTAGAGGTTAGGATTATGGGACGTGTTAGGGTATGGATTTGGGTAAGTGTTAGGGTTAGGGTTCGGGGACGGGGATGGTTTAGGGTACAGGTTAGGGTACAACAAAGGTTTAGGGAGAGCGTACGTGTTAGTGTACGGGTTAGTGTTAGCGTACGGGTTAGGTTTAGGGGACGGGTTAGGTTAAGACTTCGGGTAAGGGGTAGGGTTAGGGTTAGTGTTAGGGTTAGGGGACGGGGACGGGGACGGTTTAGGGTACACGTTAGGGTACGACAATGGTTTAGGGTGAGCGAACGTGTTAGGGTACGGGTTAGTGTTAGCGTACGGGTTAGGATTATGGGACGGGTTAGGGTAAGACTTCGGGTAAGGGTTAGGGTTAGGGTTAGGGTTAGGATTAGGGGATGGGGACGGTTTAGTGTACAAGTTAGGGTACAACAACGGTATAGGGTGAGTGTATGTGTTAGGGTACGGTTTAGTGTTAGCGTACGGGTTAGGTTTAGGGGACAGGTTAGGTTAAGGCTTCGGGTAAGGTCTATGGTTAGGGTTAGGGTTAGGGTTAGGTGGCGGGGACGGTTTAGGGTACATGTTAGGGTACGACAACGTTTTAGGGTGAGCGTACGTGTTAGGGTACGGGTTAGTGTTAGCGTACGGGTTAGGATTAGGGTACGGGTTAGGCTAAGGCTTCGGGTAAGGGTTAGGATTAGGGTTAGAGGACGGGGACGGTTTAGGGTACAGGTTAGGGTACAACAACGTTTTAGGGTGAGCGTACGTGTTAGGGTACAGGTTAGTGTTAGAGTATGGGTTAGGATTAGGGGTCGGTTTAGGGTAAGGCTTCGGGTAAGGGTTAGGGTTAGGGTTAGGGTTAGGGTTACGGGACGGGGACGGTGACGGTTTAGTGTACACGTTAGGGTACAACAAGAGTGTAGGGTGAGCGTACGTGTTAGGGTACGTGTTAGTGTTAGCGTACGGGTTAGGATTAGGGGACGGGTTAGGGTAAGGCTTCGGGTAAGGGTTAGGGTTAGGGTTAGGGGACGGGGACGTTTTAGGGTATATGTTAGTGTACGACAATGTTTTAGTGTGAGCGTACGTGTTAGGGTACGGGTTAGTGTTAGCGTACAGGTTAGGATTAGAAGACGGGTTAGGGTAAGGCTTCGGGTAAGTCTTCGGGTAAGGGTTAGGGTTAGGGGAAGGGGACGGGGACGGGGACGGTTTAGGGTACACGTTAGTGTACGACAAGGGTTTAGGGTTAGCGTACGTGTTAGGGTAAGTGTTAGTGTTAGCGTACGGGTTAGGTTTAGGTGACGGGTTAGGGTAAGGCTACGGGTAAGCGTTAGGGTTAGGGTTAGGATTAGGGTTAGGGTTAGGGGATGCGGACGGTTTAGGGTACAGGTTAGTGTACGACAACGGTTTAGGCTGAGCGTAGGTGTTAGGGTACTGTTTAGTGTTAGCATACAGTTTAGGATTAGGAGACGGTTTAGGGTAAGGTTTCGGGTAAGGAATAGGGTTAGGGTTAGGGTTAGGGTTAGGGGACGGGGACGGTTTAGGGTACAGGTTAGGGTACGACAACGCTTTAGGGTGAGCGTACGTTTTAGGGTACGGGTTAGTGTTTGCGTACGGGTTAGGATTAGGGGACGGGTTAGGGTAAGGCTTCGGGTAAGGGTTAGGGTTAGGGTTAGGATTAGGGTTAGGGTTAGGGGACGAGGACGGTTTAGGGTATAGGTTAGTGTACGACAACGGTTTAGGGTGAGCGTACGTGTTAGGGTACGGATTAGTGTTAGCGTACGTGTTAGGATTAGGGGCGGTTTAGGGTAAGGCTTCGGGTAAGGGTTAGGTTTAGGGTTAGGGGACGGGGATGGTTTAGGGTACAGGTTAGTGTACGACAATGTTTTAGTGTGAGCGTACGTGTTAGGGTACGGGTTAGTGTTAGCGTACGGGTTAGGATTAGGAGACGGGTTAGGGTAAGGCTTCGGGTAAGTATTAGGGTTAGGATTAGGTTTAGGGGACGGGGACGGTTTACGGTACAGGTTAGTGTACGACAACGGTTTAGGTGTCAGCGTATGTGTTAGGGCATGGGTTATTGTTAGCGTACGGGTTAAGATTAGGGGACGAGTTAGGGTAAGGCTTCGGGTAAGGTTTACGGTTAGGGTTAGGGTTAGGGGACGGGGACGGTGTAGGGTACAGGTTAGGGTACGACAACGGTTTAGGGTGGGCGTACGTGTTAGGGTATGGGTTAGGGTTAGCGTACGGGTTAGGATTAGGGGACGTGTCAGAGGAAGGCTTCGGGTAAGTGTCAGGTTTAGCGTTAGCGTTAGGGTTAGGGGACGGGGACAGTTTAGGGTACAGGTTAGTGTACGACAACGGTTTAGGTGTGAGCTTATGTGTTAGGGCACGGGTTAATGTTAGCATACTGGTAAGGATTAGGGGACGAATTAGAGTAAGGCTTTGGGTAAGGGTTAGGGTTAGGGTTAGGGTTAGGGTTAGGGGACAGGGACGGTTTAGGGTAAAGGTTAGGGTACGACAACGGTTTAGGGTGAGCGTAAGTGTTAGGGTACGGGTTAGTGTTAGCGTACGGGTTAGGATTAGGGGATGTGTTAGGGTAAGTCTTCGGGTAAGGTTTAGGGTTAGGGTTAGGGTTAGGGGACGGGGACGAGGACGGTTTAGGGTACAGTTTAGGGTACGACAACGTTTTATGTTGAGCGTACGTGTTAGGGTACGTGTTAGTGTTAGCGTATGGGTTAGGATTAGGGGACGGGTTAGTGTAAGGCTTCGGGTAAGGGTTAGGGTTAGGTTCAGGGGATGGGGACGGTTTAGTGTACATGTTACGGTACGACAACCGTTTAGAGTGAGCGTACGTGTTAGGGTACGGGTTAGGGTTAGCGTACGGGTTAGGATTAGGAGACATGTTAGGGTAAGGCTTTGGGTAAGGATTAGAGTTAGGGTTAGGTTTAGGGGACGGGGACGGATTAGGGTACAGGTTAGGGTACGACAACGGTTTAGGGTGAGCGTACATGTTAGGGTACGGGTTAGGGTTAGCGTACTGCATAGGATTAGGGGACGGGTTAGGGGAAGGCTTCTGGTAAGTGTTAGGGTTAGGGTTAGGATTAGGGTTAGGGTTAGGGGATGGGGACGGTTTAGGGTACAGGTTAGGGTACGACAACGGTATAGGGTGAGCGTACGTGTTAGGGTACCGGTTAGTGTTAGCGTACGGTTTAGGATTAGGAGAAGGGTTAGGGTAAGGCTTCAGGTGAGGATTAGGGTTAGGGTTAGGTTCAGGGGGCGGGGACGGTTCAGGGTACAGGTTAGGGTGCGACAACTGTTTAGGGTGAGCGTACGTGTTAGTGTACGGGTTAGGGTTAGCGTACGGGTTAGGATTAGGGGACGGGTTAGGGGAAGGCTTCGGTTAAGTGTTAGGGTTAGCGTTAGGGTTAGGGTTAGGGGACAGGGATGGTTTACGGTACAGGTTAGTGTACGACAATGGTTTAGGTGTGAGCGTATATGTTAGGGCATGGGTTAGTGTTAGCGTACGGGTTACGATTAGGGGACGAGTTAGGGTAAGGCTTTGGGTAAGTGTTAGGGTTAGGGTTAGGGTTAGGTTTAGGGGACGGGGACGGTTTAGGGTACAGGTTAGGTTACGACAACGGTTTAGGGTGGGCTTATGTGTTAGGGTACGGGTTAGTGTTAGCGTACGGGTTAGGATTAGGGGACATGTTAGGGTAAGTCTTCGGGTAAGGGTTAGGGTTAGGGTTAGGGTTAGGGGACGGTGCCGCGGACAGTTTAGGGTAAACGTTAGTGTACGACAACGGTTTAGGGTGAGCGTACGTGTTAGGGTACCTGTTAGTGTTAGCGTACGGGTTAGGATTAGGGGACGGGTTAGGGTAAGGCTTCGGGTAAGGGTTAGGGTTAGGGTTAGGGGACGGGTTAGAGTAAGGCTTCGGGTAAGGTTTAGGGTTACGGTTAGGGTTAGGGGACGGGGACGGTTTAGGGTACAGGTTAGATTTCGACAACGGTTCAGGGTGAGCGTACGTGTTAAGGTACGGGTTAGTGTTAGCGTACGGTTTAGGATTAGGGGACGGGTTAGGGTAAGGCTTCGGGTAC
>NW_021698327.1:0-2174 GCF_005190385.1 Monodon monoceros
GATCACCACGTGGGGTCCTTTTCCCTTAGGAGGGAGGTGGCCTTTTGTGCTGCTGATTTTCAGGTTTTCAGATACCGCCAGTATCTTGGCCAGATGTGGCGGTGGGCCAAGCCCCTTGGTGACCGTAGTTTATCCTACCTGGATGGCATTCTTGCATTGTTCCATTTCAAGTGGTCCCAGGTTTTGCACTAATACTCCAATAGCGATTCACCGTTCACCAGGAATGTAAAGGCCAAAGGGTTTAGCTAAATTAGGGAGTTCCAGGGCAAGGGTCTGAATTGACTGCTCTTTCCATTCTTGAAAGGCCACTTCTGGATTCTATTCAAAAGGATCATCATCTTTTCCTTTCAGTGTTTCATATAGAGGCCCAGCTAGTAGGCTGTAGTTAGGGATCCAGAAGCAGCAAACCCTGGCCTCTCCAGGAACCCCTAAGCTGTCTTCTAGTTTTAGAAATGGGTAAGGCTGTAAATTGTTTCTTCTCTTTCCTGGGATGGGCTTCTCTGACCTTCTGTGAGAATGAAGCCCAGGCAGGTCACCGTAGTCTGTGATATTTGAGCTTTTTCTTGGATAACTTGTATCCTTTATTGGCTTGGTAGTTCAGAGATCACCTTAGTAGGGCTGGCGATCAGAATGTCGTCTGCATATTGAAGGAGTGTTTCCTTTTCCAGAGGTAGAACTTTTAGGTCTTTAGCTGAGCTTTCCCCAAAGATGGTGTGGGAAATTTTGAACCCTTGGGGCAACACGGCCCGGAAGTATTGTTTTAGTTGTATGTTGAGTCCTGCCACTCACAAGCCAAAATTTCTTGTGACTCTGAGACTAATAGAATACAAAAGAAGGCATCATTGAAGACTAATACAGAATACCATGTCCTGGTGGTTGGTAGAATGACCAGCAGGGTGTAGGATTTAGGAACTACTGGAGGTCTATCCTCGGTGGCTTCACTGACTGTCCTGACATACTTTACCAGGACTCCAGCAGCCCATGGGGCTCTCGAGGTCAGGCCAATCCCAGGATATGGAGCTCACCTGGGCAGGTACCCCACCCCCACCCCAGCCCACGGGGCTCTCGTGTTCAGGCCCCTCCTAGGATATGGGGTTCCCTGGGCAGGTTCCCCTGCAGCCCATGGGGCTCTCATGGTCAGGCCCCTCCCAGGATACACAGCTACCCTTGCAGTTACCGTGGCAGGGCTGGGCACACAGGAACCGTGCACATCGCCCTCATTGCAGAGCACTCCCAGCTCACCTGTCACTCAGATCTGACACAGAGCACCTCAGAGCAGGACTTGAAGTAACAAACAGCAGCTCTGACAGGTCTGTGACCCTGGGCATCACTCTGTGTGGCCTCCCTCCACAGAGTCTTCCAGAGACTTCCACTGCACCTGGGACACCAGGCCTCTATCTCCACCCACCACCCACCCCTCCTCTCCCTGACTCCTGGGTTCCTCTCATTAGGAGAGGGTTTTCTTGAAGTTGTCTCCCACTCATGGGCCAGATAATATAATTAGAAAACAAGCCAGAGCTGCAGCCCCTTGTCTATCCTGACTCTCAGGAGCCCACACCTGTTCCTTGGACCTGGCCGATTCAGAAAGTTCCAGTTTCTGCAACTGTGAGCCCCTGGGGGGTGATTATTGGCTGGCCTGGGAAGCCTGACCGTGCCGGCCAGCCCTCCCCAGGTGTGCCTGGGTTGAGATCAATATAAACACCGCTCCAGGCAGCAAGAGCCCCTGCAGCTGTGCCTGACGCCATTTTCTCTGCCCTGTCAGCAGTCTCGGGGCTGGACTGGTGGGAGGGAGTGAGAGGCCAAGGATTTGTAGGTGGCCCAGTGTGAGTGGGGCTCTGCTGGACTTTCTGCAGCAGTTGCCAAGATGCCACCTGCTAAAGAAGAGGATGTGTCACCCATACCTGCCGCTGGAATTTCTCCCTGGGCAGAGGTGAGTGAGGAAGAAAGCAGTGGGGGCCGGGACAGCAGGGGTATCTCAGGCAGGGAAATGGAAAGCTTCCAGAAGAGCACCCAGGGCCAGGACCATCCTGGCTGGCCTGCAGGCACCAAGTCAGCTGGCATGCTGTCGCTCATGTGGCTCCATGGCCCTTCCTCTAGGCTTTCAAGTCCTTGTACATATTCAGGTGCTTTACCTGGGAAGGGTGGGAACATTTCAGCAGCAGCTGGCCTGGGGC
>NW_021698328.1:0-2012 GCF_005190385.1 Monodon monoceros
GGAGATGATTGATTTAAACCCCGGTACATCGGTAAATGCAGTGGGCCCATTTATTAATTAATTAATTTATTTATATTTGGGCATGCTGTGTGCCATGTCGATCTTAGTTCCCCGACCAAGGATCATACCCATACGCCTTGCAGTGGAAGAATGGAGTCGAAACCACTGGAGGACCAGGGAAGTCCTGGGCTGATTAATTTAAAGTAGTAGGATGTGGTAGGGAGGGATGAGTACCCTGGGAGACTTGGAGAGAGAAAATATCTCCATCTCTAGGGCACTTTATTGTGCTAAGAGGGAGAGGGGGAAGGAAATCAGGCGGGCAGGCGCCCTGGGCCAGTGCAGCCCCCAGAGCTGGCAAGGGAGGCAGGAGGAAGGGCTATAAGTTGCTATTAGAGACGAAGGCCACAAGAGGGGGCCGGAGTGGCAGCAGAGCCCACCTGTGGATCCCTGGCCAAAATTCCAGGTTTTGAGATGGGGTTGGAGATGGGGTTAGCAGAACCGCAAGGATGTACCCGGAGCAAAGGGGTTGTTTTCGGGCCCCTCTGATTCACCGGTTCAAATTGCCTCGCCTCACAGTGGGGCAGTGGTCTGCCTTCAGCTTCCGATGGGGACACTTCCAGCCAGGTTGTGGCCCAGTGGTCGGACGGCCAGACAGGTTGCCTGTAGACTGACTGCCCTTTGTTTCTCCAGAGTCAGGACTCTGGACCCAGAAATCCGTGCCTTGACTCGGGCTTGCAGCTGTTTTTGTTTTTGGGGGGGGGCCTGCAGCTTTTTAAGCTGTTGGCCTCTGTGGGTGTTGGCATCTGGAAAACGGGGCTGGTTTTCCTGACCCTGGAGCCTGTAAAAGCCTGGATAGTTGCTGGGCGGGCTTTGCTCATCCCTGTGCCTTCTCTTTCTCTGGAGAGTTCTCCGCAAACGTTTGTCTTCCCTTTCCATGTGATCCTCTTCCTCCTGTTTCCACAACCCTGCGTGGGGAAAACTGACCTAAAGCCAGGTCAGCTGAATTAAAAGGGTGGTGATTGAGTTCAAGCCCGGTACATCAGTGACTTCAGGGGACTATTTATTTATTTATTTATTATTGGTCCCGCCGTGTGGCCTGTAGGATCTGAGTTCCATGACGAGGGATGAAACCCGTGCCACCTGCAGTGGAAGCGGGGAGCCTTAGCCACTTGACCTCATGGGAGGTCCCGGGCTATTTAATTTAAAGGTGTGGGGTGCGGTAGGGTGGGATAGTACCCTCCTAAACTTGGAGAGAGCAGATATCCCCATCTGTAGTGCACTCCATTGTGTTAAGAGGGAGAGGGGGAAGGAAATCAGGCTGGCAGATGCCCAAGGCCAGTGCAGCCCCCGGTGCTCCGCATTGAAGAAGGGCTGAGAGTTGCCATTAGAGCCAACGTCCACAAGAGGGCGCCGGAGCACCAGCGGTACCCTCGTGTGCATCCCTGGCCAAACCTCCAGGTTCGGAGATGGGGTTTGCGGAAAGTCAAGGACGTGCCCAGAGGAAAGGGGTTGTTACTGGGCACCTGTGATTCAGTTGCTGAAATTGCCTTCTCTCACAGAGCGGGCTGAATTCTGCCTTCAGCTTGCCATGGGGGCACTTTCAGCCGGGGCGGGTGGCCCAGTGACCCGACAGCCAGAGAGGCTGTCTGCAGACTGAGTGCCCTTTGTTTCTCTAGAGTCAGGACTCTGCACCCAGATACACCTGGCTTGACTTGAGCTTTCAGCTTTGAAGCTGGTGGTCACTGTGTGTGTTGGCATCTGGATAACGGGGCTGTCTTCCTGAACCTGGAGCCTGTAAAAACCCTGGTGTTTGCTGGGCGGGCTGCGCTCATCCCTGTGCCCTTTCTTTTTCCCCAGAGTTCTCTCCAAAAGTTTGTCTTCCCTTCCTATCTGATCCTCTTCCTTCTGTTTGCACAACTGTGCCTGGGGTAACGTGACCTAAAGCCAGGTCACCTGAAGTATGTCGGAGATGATTGATTTAAACCCCGGTACATCGGTAAATGCAGTGGGCC
>NW_021698329.1:0-634 GCF_005190385.1 Monodon monoceros
CAACCCTAACCCTAACCCTACCCTAACCCTAACCCTAACCCTTACCCGAAGCCTTACCCTAACCCGACCCCTAAACCTAACCCGTACGCTAAGACTAAACCGTACCCTAACACGTACGCTCACCCTAAACCGTGGTCGTACCCTATCCTGTACCGTAAACCGTCCCCGTCCCCTAACCCTAACCGTAACCCTAACCCTAACCCTTACCCGAAGCCTTACCATAACCCGTCCCATAATCCTAACCCGTATGCTAAAACAAACCGTACCCTAACACGTACGCTCACCCTAAACCGTTGTGTTACCCTAACCTGTACCCGAAACCATCCCCGTGCCCTAACACTAACCCTAAACCTAACCCTTACCCGAAGCCTTAACCTAACCCGCCCCCTAATCCTAACCCGTAGGTTAACAGTAACCTGTACCCTAACATGTACGCTCACCCTAAACCATTGTCGTACCCTAACCTGTACCCTAAACCATCCCCGTCCCCTAACCCTAACCCTAACGCTAACCCTAATCCTAACCCTTACCCGAAACCTTACCCTAACCCGTCCCCTAATCCTAACCCGTACGCTAACACTAACCCGTACCCTAACACGTATGCTCACCCTAAACCGTTGTCGTACCCTAACCT
>NW_021698329.1:734-1447 GCF_005190385.1 Monodon monoceros
CTAACCCGTACCCTAACACGTGCGCTCACACTAAACCGTTGTCGTACACTAACTTGTACCCTAAACCGTCCCCGTTCCCTAACCCGAAACCTAACCCGAACCCTAAACCTTACCCGAAGCCTTATCCTAACCAGTCCACTAATCCTAACCCGTACGCTAACACTAACCCGTACCCTAACACGAACGCTCACCCTCAACCGTTATCGAATCCTAACCTGTACCGTAAACCGTCCCCATCCCCTAACCATAACCCTAACCCTAACCCGAACCCTAACCCTTACCCGAAGCATTACCCTAACCCGTCCCATAATCCTAACACGTATGCTAACTCTAACACGTACCCTAACACATACGCTCACCCTAAACCGTTGTCGTACCCTAACCTGTACCCTAAACGGTCCCCGTCCCCTAACCCTAACCGTAACCCTAACCCGAACCCTAACCCTTACCCGAAACCTTACCCTAACCCGTACCCTACTCCTAACCCGTACGCTAACACTAACCCGTACACTAACACGTACGCTCACCCTAAAATGTTGGCGTACGCTAACCTGTACCCCAAACCGTCCCTGTCCCCTAACCCTAACCCTATCCCGAACCTGAACCCGAACACTTACTCGAAGCCTTACCCTAACCAGTCCCCTAATCCTAACCCGTACGTTAATACTAACACGTACCCTAACACGTACACTCACCCTAAACCGTTGTCGTAC
>NW_021698330.1:0-35201 GCF_005190385.1 Monodon monoceros
CTGGCAGCCCTTCAGGCTCATCTCTCCCCACCCCCTCCTGGCAGCCCAAGCTCTGGTCATGCTGAACCCCCTGCATCATATTCCCTCTTGCCACTGGGCCTTTGCACATGCCGTTCCCGCTTCCTGATTGTTCATCTGGCTTAGCCAAAGGCCACCTCCTTAGGGAAGTTGCCTGCCCATCCATTGAATGTTGTCTCACTGTCACCTGTGACTCACCTTCAGACCGTCCTGAACCTTATAACCACCTTGGGTGTTTTTGTTTTTTTTTTAAACCAGTGCCTAGACCTGACTTCAAATTAATTGAATCAGGCATTTCTGGGGGTGAAGCCTGAACATCAGCCTTTTAAAAAATTCCCCAGTGACTATGGAGAACCCCTAGGTCTAGCAAGTCACCCTATCTTATTTCTTCCAGAACACTTAAGACGATCTGAACTACTAGTTTATGTATTTGCTTATTTGTTTGCATGTTTGGGATTAAATGAACCAAGTGGAAAGAGTCTTAGGTCTCCTTCCCTTCCCCGGGGGCTGAGGACGGTGCCTGCACACATGTTGCTGACCCAATCTTAAACCAAGAAACATGATGGAGATGAGAAGTCAGCCTTCTGAGGGTACCTCCAAAGCACCTCCTAGGATATGGGCTTTCTTTCCAGTCGCTGCCAAAATGCTCCCTTGTTTAAACCCACAAAATACACCCCAAATCCAGCAGGCTGTGGAGGTCCCATGGCTCAGGTGGTAGGATGGTGATCAGAGAAGGTCCCAGAGCAGAGTCCGCAAAGGTTTTCTATCAAGGGCCAGAGAGTAAATCTTTCAGGCTGTGTGGGTCACACCATCTCTGCTGCAACTGGTCAACTCTGCCATTGTAGTTCGAAAGCGGCTCCATGTCAATGAATGGGCATGGCTGTGTCTCAATAAAACTTTATTTACAAAAACAGGCAGTGGGTTGGATTTGGTCCTCGAGGCATAGTTTGCCCATCTCTGCACTAGATATGGCTTAAGAGCTGGACCACTGGAGCCCAACCATGGGACCTTGGGCAAGTCACTTAACCTCTCTGTGCCTCAGTTCTCTCATCCGTCAATGGGAATCATAAAGGGATCTAGTTCATAGAGTGGTTGAGGATTAAATAAATTAATGGGCATAAAGTGCTCCAGACAGTACCTGGCACTCAGTAAACACATCAGTAAATCTTAGCTACTCTTATTATTACTATCTAGAAGCAGAAACAGCCCTGAGATCAAATCCAAGCTACTCCTCTTACTAGGTGTGTCCCTTGGGCAAAGAGGTCTCTCTCAGCCTCCATTTCCTCAGCTGTAAAATGGGATAATAATAGTGTCCCCCTCCGGGGCTGTTGTGGGATGAAATGAGCATATATATGCCAAGTACTTTGCCAAGTGCATAGTTAAGTGCTCAACAGACAAAGTCAATAGTAGTACTTCCCAGAAGGATACCAAGAGAAACGCTAAACGAATCAGAGCAAAACCTGGGCACATTACGGCCCTGGCTGTAAGCTCAGGCTGCTGACCTGGCCTGAATCTGGTATGTGTGGTCTGAGAGGCCCCTTTTTAAAGTTGTTTTCTTGCAGCCCTTTCCATACAGCCCCTCCTTGAGATTTCAAAGGCAAAGAAAAACACAGGGCAGGCAGTTTCCACATTCTCCCGCCCTATCCCTCTGCATCTGTAGCTCCTGCTGACTTCAGTGGGACAGGATGCTTGGAGACTTTCAGAGAGGAGGCACCCTCAACAGCGACCGGGTTCCGGGTTCAGTAAGTGGACAGTGGGGAAGGGAGGGAATAAGAGAGAACCTTCATTCTCTGACACGCTTATATACCAAAGTGGGGGCAGCTGAAGTTGAAGTCCGTGTGTGTGTGTGTGTGTGTGTGTGTGTGTGTGTTGGGGGTACAAGTGGCAGAGTGATGGAGGAGGAGGAAGAGGACACTGTCAGGGGGATGCAGTGAAGTTCTGCAGAGGGACGGCACCTCCCTAGGATCAGCTAAAGCAGTGATGGGGGCGATTTTGCCTCCAGGGGACCCTGGGCAATGTCTGGACATTTTGGGCCATCAGAATTAGGGAAGGAGTGCTACTGGCATTTAGTGGGTAGCGGCCTGGGATGCTGCTAGACACCCTACAGTACACAGGACAGTTCCCCACAGCAAAGAATTATCCAGGTCAAAATCTTGATAATGCCAAGGCTGAGAAACTCTGAGCTAAGGGGAAGGATTTTACTGTACACAGTGATGGATACAAATGCAATTAGATCTTTGGAATCTAAAATATGGCACAAATGAACCTATCTACAAAACTGAAACAGACGCACAGACATAGAGAACAGATCTGTGGTTGCCAAGGGGTAGAGGAGGGATGGACTGGGAGTCTGGGGTCAGTAGATGCAAACTATTACATTTAGAATGGATACACAACAAGGTCCTACTGTACAGCACAGGGAACTATATTCAACATCCTGGGATAAACTATAATGGAAAGACTATAAAAAGAATGTGTGTGTTGTGTGTGTGTGTGTGTGTGTGTGTGTGTATATATATATATACACACACATATAACTGAGTCACTTTGCTATATAGCAGAAATTAACACAACTGGAAATCAACTATTCAATAAAAAAGAAAGGTCTCTGTGACTCAGTCATATCCATTTTTCACATATTTATTCATCCAACACTTATTTCCTGAGCATCTACTATGTTTCAGGTGTTGAGGAATAAATGGGGTCCCTTATGGGAATGTTATTTTATTTTTTTGCGGTACGCAGGCCTCTCACTGCTGCGGCCTCTCCCGTGGCGGAGCACAGGCTCCGGACGCGCAGGCTCAGCAGCCATGGCTCACGGGCCCAGCCGCTCTGCGGCATGTGGGATCCTCCCGGACCAGGGCACGAACCCGCGTCCCCCGCATCGGCGGGCGGACTCTCAACCACTGCGCCACCAGGGAAGCCCGGGAATGTTATTTTTTATTCCTATAATACTACTACCTTCACATCATCCATCAGTGGAAAACTTTATGTTCATGGTTTTCTCATAATTATGGAAAACGTGGGCTCAGATTCATCAAATATCATGAAGTTTTATTGCAACCAGGCATGTTTTATCTCCCTGCCGAACTCATCTCCTAAGTCATGACTGGAAGTTGGCTAGAAACGAAGTTGGCTTGGCTGGGCACTTGGATTTTTCTCTTCTGGGAGCAGGAGAGCCCATGGGAATGTTGGGCAGAGGAGTAATTTTGGAAAACCCTACCCAGGCAGCACCGTGGCAGGTGGCATGGAGGGAGGTGTAGGGACAGGCAGGAGGATCAGTTTTGTAGATGAAAGCTCCAGATTGGGCAAAAAACATCAGTGCTACAAACTAAGGGCGTGATGGTGAGAATGAAGTGTTGGGGTGGATCTAGAGCGATTTCTGAGCTATTCTGACAAACCCTTCGTGATGGATGCAACGGGGTACAAGGGGGGGAACCGGAAGGAGGCCAGCGAGAATTCGGGGCTTCTAGCTTGAATCATGAGTGGATAGTAGAGTTCACAGCCAACAGGAAAAACCTGGCAGGAGGGAGCAGGGAATTTGGTTTGGGACGTGCCGCAAGCTATGGTGCTTATGTATTTTATTCCTAAGAGATCCTCAGAAAACTTCTTGGTGTATTAGTTTCCTGCATTAGGTCTTAAGAGCATTACAGTATCGAACAGTACCAAACCACATGTTTACGATCACCAAGGTAGCATCTGTTGAGTGCTTCCTCCATACCGTAATTGCTTTACCTTAATTAAGTCATTTAATTCTTAAGGCAGAAATGCTTATGTGAGCACCACAGTCCGGCTTTTCTTCCTTCTCAATACAGATCTAGATTATTTCCCAGCCTCCCATGCAGTTAGATGCAGCCAATGACTGAGTTCTGGCCAATGAACTATGAGCAGAAATGTTGTGTGGAAAGTATAGGTTTGGCTGGTAAAGAGTTTACCACTTGATCATTCCCTCTCTTTCTTTATCCACCTGCTGACTGGACTAGCCTCTGAGGCACTAAAGGAGGCAGAGCTAAAGGGAGCCCAGGTCCCTGGTGGACCACATGCAGAACACCGGTCTACCAGGAACACTGTAGTGAGTGAGAAATCAGCTGTGATTGTGTTAAGCCCACAGACTATAAGACTTATTTGTTACAGCAGCTAGCATTACCTATACCAATACAGATCATCTACCTACACAGTGGAATTTTATACAGCCACTGAGAATAATAAGCAAGAGTGATACCGATTGTCTCAGAGGCAATTCCATGAATAACACTAAGAAAAAAAATATGATGCTAAACATGTGTAATATATCATTTAAAAAAAAATCAGTGATTCCTTCTGCCTCTTCTCAACCCTCAAAAAAAAAAAAAAAATCCAAAAACCAAGTAAACCCAAACTTAGATTCATGTGTTTAGGAACACAGGAGTATAGGGAAAAATGTGGAAGACTACAAGGTCAGGGATTGGCAAACTACGGTCTGAAGGCCAAATGTGGTCTACTACCTGATGTGTAAATAAAGTTTCACTGAAACACCACCATGCCCCTTGGTTTACATATGTCTATGGCTGTTTTCGTGCTATGATGATGACAGGGTTGAGTAGTTGCAATGGAGACTGTTGAGTAGTTGCGATATTTACTATCTGGCCCCTTACAGAAACAGTTTGCTGATCCTTGTACCAGGTGGCCAACATAGGAAAAATAAAGATTATGCTATATCTGCCAATGAACCTACTGACAGTGTCTGATATGGAAAAATGTCCACCATATAAAAGTGGAACGTAGGAAGTTGCAAAGCTGATCCCATTTTTGTAAAAAGAAAACTATATGACTTTGTACGATGGTTTGCGTATATATTAAGACACATCTGCAAACGTACACACCCGACAATTACCAGCAGTCCCATCGAAGAGGAAACATGGAGACTTCCTACCTTTTACTTTATATATTTCAGCGTCATCTCAACATTTTATGATGAGCCTGTTACTTTTGTAATTAAAAATAAAACCAATACAGGAAAAAAAAAGTCACAAGAAACTTGAACCCCAAAGAGTGTGAAGCAGAAATTGTGGAGAGCAGTTCTTATACCTCCTCAGACTTCCTAAATGCCGGGCTGGGGCCTGGCTGGCACACAATAGGTGCTCATTAAATGTATGCTGACTGCATGAGCAGATGTTGGAGAAAATCAGCAACACAGCAAAAGAACGAAAAGAAGAGAAAGAAAAGAAATCCCTACCTCCTTCTGCTCACCCAGCAGCGCCTGGAAATCAACCCAGCCCCAGGACAGGCTGGCGTTCCATTCTGACCTTTAGAATAACCAAAGGTATGGCACTGCTTCTTCCCTACCCCCAAATCAAGGCAAACAAACAAACAAAAAACGTAGAATAAGTCCTCTGTCAAAAATGTTCGGCAGGCAGACCACAACAGCCAGGCTTCCCTGGGCATCACACATGCCTCGCTGTAAGAACTCTGCGTCATCAGAGCTCATTTCCCTTTGGATCCAGTTCAAGGGTGACATGAACTCACAGCTCCGCTCAAGGCTGAGCAGGAGACGCTGAGGAGGACGAGGTGACTCTGGGTGCTTCCTGGTGTTTGAGGGACAACACGTAAGAGCCCTTCAGTCACTCACCAGCTCGAGGAAGGAGCATCTATCTGCTTATGTTATTGCTGTTTTAACATGGGTCACTCATCAACATGGTATTTCTGGAAAGAGGCAGCATAAAAATCACATTAATGTGTTCCCTCAAAGGGAGCTGGCTGCCTGGAGCCTGTTTGCTACACAAATCTTTTGTCCGTAAACCACAAATTCAAAATGAGCTGGAATTTAGAGAGAAACACAGCTGTGTGGGTTGTGAGACTGTGCCTTTACCGTAAGCTCCTAAGTTTACTGATTTTATTTTTCTTAATTGTTCTCCTTCCTCCCTCCCTCCCTCTCTCTCTCTCTCTCCTACCCTCCTTCCACAAATATATATTGAACTTTGACTATGTGCCAAGCATTGTTCTAGGGTTGGGAGATGGAACAGTAAACAAAATAAAGTCCCAGCCCTCCAGAAGTTGACATTCTAGTGGGGGAGACAGTGAACGGGGGACACATAACTATTCTAGGCAGGGTGGCCAGGAAAGGTGTCTTGGAGGAGGTGACATCTGAACAGACACTTGATGTAGATAACAAGTGATGTGAAGAGGAGGCAGGGATGAGTGACCAGGCAGAGCAGCATATGCAAAGGCCCTGAGGTGGAAATGAGCCAGGTGTGTCTGAAAAACAGAAAGTATAGCAGAGCAGTGGGGATGTGGTGAGTAAGAGTAAAAGGGATAGGAGAACACATCCAAGAAGTAGCCAGGGGCCACATCATGCAGGGCCTTGTAGGCCTTGGTAAGGCTGCGTATACTGGGAATTCGCTATAAAGTTTTGAACAAGAGTGGCATGATTCAATTTGTTATAAAGCAGAAACTAACACACCAATGTAAAGCAATTATGCTCCAACAAAGATGTTAAAAAAAAAAAAAAAGAGTGGCATGATCATTTCTAATGGGAGCTTCTCTGTTCCAACTTATTTACAAAATCCAAGCTTATCTATTAAAGGAACTTTGAAGCCATAGAAAAGAGAAAGAAAGGAAAAGCGCTACCTGTGATCTTAGCATCTCTATCCATATAGTTCTCAACCAGGATGGTTTCACCCACCATGGGAGACTTGGCAATGACTGGAGAAATTTTCGGTTGTTACACCGGGAGGTGGTGGCGGCGGCTGCTACTAGCACCTAGTGGACGGAGGCTAGGGATGCTGCTAAACATCCTACGATGCACGGGGCAGCCCCCACCAAAAAGGATCAAATGTCAATATCGCCAAGGTTGAAAACACCTGTTCCAGGCCAATGTTTTGGGACATCTCCCCTGCCCCCAACTCTTCTAGTTCTTATATTCATTTATTTTTTAATATAGTTGAGCTCCTATGGGATATTCTACATTGATGCTGCTCTTTCCACCAAACATGAAAGCGCGATCCATTGTTCCCCAAGATTTTTTACAAACACTATGATGGTACCATATTCCTTAGGGTTGGGTGTCATAACTGGCTCAACGTAGTGTGGAGGTTATGGACACACCTTCTGGGCCCCTCCTACCAGCTGGGTTAACTTGGGGAGTGACTGAGCCTTGTGACCTCAGTTTCCCCATCTGTAACATGGGCTTAACATTTAACCTGCCCCAGAGGATCATCATGAAGATTAAAAGAATTAGTATATGTAAAGCATCAACCAGGAGCACATCACTAAATAGCAGAGAAACATTAAGCTATGACGATTACTCGACGATCTCTCTTTTGCTTCTTCCAAGTTTTAATACGAGAAATAATGTCAAAACTTTATTTCATGTTAAAATATTTCAAAAAAATAGAGTTCTGGGACTTCAAACGTCAGGTCCCTTAGAGTAGGGTGATATTTGAAAATTGAATTACATGAGTTGTGCAAAACTGAAATAGAATGAAATGGAAATATGGATGAACTCCCATTTTCTGTGCATGTAGATATAGCATGACTCCTTGTTGACCCTCATTACTCTGGGGAAATGCCTTGAGTTTTGCATCTTAAACTCACTGGGGATGTAACCTCTTCTGTAAATGTCTTAGGATGTCCTCCTTCTATGCCAGCAGGGCTGACCTGGAGTGAGGATCTTGTAGAGTGAGTATGGGCACCACTGGCCCCAGGGGATCCGTGGGGCTGGACTGGCAGGACTCAGCCCCACACTCTGTGGAAGAAGAAGAGCTCCAGTGGTGGCTCGGGGTGGGGGGCAGCCTATGGTGGAGGCTGGGCTTCAATTTTTCTTGGTGGGCAGCCTCACCGTGACCCACCACCACCTTTAACAAGCATGCACTGAGAACTCTCTCAATTACTGAGTGCTTGCTCTGTGCCAGGCACTTTGCACTCACAGTGGATAAAAACATGGGCTCTGGCACCAGACGGTTGCGTGTGCACCCGATCCAGCACTCACTAAGCCCAAGCCACTCAGCCTCTCTGTGTCATACTTTCCTCATGTGTCATATACATGTTACGATAGTACCTACTTCATAGGGAGGTTGTGAAGATTCAATAATACATGGAAATCCCTGAGGACAGCACTTGACTCTTTGTGAGCCGTCAGGAGGCGGTAAATATTACTACGACCTCCTTTGAACTTCCTAGCAACTCTACGAGGTCGGAGCTCTTCTTAGCTTCCACTGTGCAGAAGCAGAACTGAGGGAAACAGAGGTTGAGACCCTTGCCCAAAGCCACACAGTAAGCGGTGCAGCCAAGGCTGCAATCAAAGCAATCTGCTTCACCCTTAACCTCTGGGCCATACACAGACAAATGCACACAAGTCTTAAAACAGGTATCAACTTAACACTTAAACAAAAGTATCAACAGTTTGAGCCAATCTTGAGCAGTCTGTTCATTCAATAAGTATTTACTGAGCACCTACTATGTGCCTGAGAGGATGTGGGGATGGAGCTACCCCTACCATCTAGCTCTACATACAGTCTGAAGTTTAAGTCGCAAAAATGGAGGCGAATAAAATCAAGAGGCAGAAAGCACCTGGAATCCTGACTGCCTCACCTGAGCCCTGAACCAGCTATACCTGGACTCTCAGTTCCTTGAACCTATAAATGCCCTTTACTCACTAAGCCAGTCTGAATTGGGTTTTCTGTCACTTGTAACTATAAGTTTTGACTATGAGAGTTAGGTTTGGTCCGACTTATTCTCATACTTGGAACAGTTTCTAAAGCGTTATGCCCCAATTTCACTCCTAATTTCAGCTTTTTCCATAAAAGAAACTGGGTCATCTATGTTTCTGGTATTACCTGATGGAGCACATTACAGTATATTTCCAAGCTAAACCCTTAACCCCTTAAAAACCCCTCAAATGCCAACCACAATTTAAAACCTTGTCTTTGAGATAACTAATATGGTAGTTATGGATGCTGTTCATCAAATATTCCAGGTTTGTCTGTTGGGTAGGACTATACCTCTTCATCCTATTTTAAAGTTATGGTCATGTGAGTTACTTTGGCCAAAGAAGTGTTAAAGGAAATGACAAGCAACCTTTCTGGGCAGAGGCTTGGAGAACTAGTGTGTGATGTTCTGTAGCTTCAGAGTCCCCAGAAGACCCAGGAGGGACACGGAGCAGGAGCAATAAATAAATATCTGTTGATTTAAAGTCACTCAGATTTGGGGCTATTTGTTACTACAGCAGAGTCAAGCCTATCCTGACTGATATTAATAGAAAATATGAGCGTGTACTGCATGTAGTAAGAGTCAGTATTGTTTCTTGAAACTTTCATTTATATATATATTTTGTGTGGTGGTGGTGCTGGTGGGGGGTATGTCTTCTATGTGCACATGTGGTTTTCCTTTTTTATGTCATTACAAGATTGCAATAAATATGTTTCTTACTGAGAATCATCGTCAAAAGTCTTTAAAAACAGTAGTCTGGAACTTTGGAAAAAACTTAGGGCCCAGAAAAGAACATCTAAAATACTTGGAGGGGGAATTCCCTGGTGGTCCAATGGTTAGGGCTCCAACGCTCCCACTGCAGGGGGCACAGGTTGTATCCCTGGTCAAGGAATTAAGATCCCATAAGCCGTGAGGTGTGGCCCAAAATAAATACATACATACAAACATCTGGAGGACTAGACAGGAGAACTCTGGATAAAAGGTCTGAGATGCTAAGTTTGGAGGAGTTGATTTCAATGCTCTTCATGTACATGAAAAGAAAGGGTGTTTTCCAAGCCCTTTTCCAACTCTCTAGGGCAAGGGTCAGCAAACGTTTTCTGTGAAGGGCTAGACATTAAATATTTTAGGCTTTGGAGGCCCAGAGGTCTCTGTCACAACTACTCTGACTCTGCCGATGTAGGGAGAAGGCAGGCACAGACCATACAGAAGTGAGTGGGCATGGCTGTGTTCCAATAAAACTTTAAGGACAAAATAGGCATCTGGCCAGATTGACCTGTAGGCTGCAGTTTGCTGGCCCCTGCTCCAGAGGATCAAACAACGAGGTAGAAACAGGTTGAAACGTAAGGACTTACATTTGAGATCCACAGAAGAGCTAAAGATGAGTTCCTAGTAGAAGAACAAGGGCCCCGTCATCTACATTAGGGGTCAGTAAACTACCAGCCCTGGGCCAAATTCTAGCTGCCTTCTGTTTTTGTAAATAAAGTTTTGCTAGTTTAGGTGTTGTCTATGGTTGCTTTCATGCCATGGCAGTAAAGTTGAGTAGTTGCAAAACAGACCATTGGACCCACAAAGCCTAAAATATTTATTGCCTGGCTCTTTACAAAAAATGTTTGCTGATTCCTGGTCTACACGGCCTCAAGTATGCCCAGGCTCATGTTCAAACAATGGTGTTTGGGGGCTTAGGGTGGATCCAGAGCCACATCCAGAAAAGGACTTAGAACAAAGGCAGCCCCGAGCAGAACAATATTTTTAATAAGGTAAATAGGGCAAAAGCCAAAATGAATCAAAATAACCTCTGGCCCTGCACCCTGGAGAGATTCTGACCACAGTGATGTGCAAGAAATGAGTTCACAGCTAAGACGTGCTCCATAAATGTTAAAATAACAAGAACGATACACAGTAATAAAACACAAAGCCCCGCACCCTGTCTCCAAAGGCAAGACCTCCCAGGGTTTTGTGCTTAGAAGTAAGGAGGGAGCAGCCCTCACCACCAATGGCCCATCTTGGCAGAGGGTTTGGTGGCCCTACAGGGACCCAACGGGCGAGGTCCAGAGGAGGAAGAAGTTCAAACACAAGCAGGCACTGGAGAAAAGCCAATCTCGACCATGAGACTCTAAGTTCCACTGGGAAATGGTACCCAGATCCCAAGGTCAACACTTATTCTTGAGGCCCTCAGCGCTCAGGGTCTTCTGTGCCAGGACCACCTGGGTTCCAAGTCAGCCCTCATCCCAGGCACACAAGATCCCAAGTGCTGGACCTTAAGCCAGAGTAGGACAGCTCAGTGTCTTTCACGCTGTGAGACTCGCCAGCTGGTGGATTGATCTGATTGTTCCAGCGCCTCCACCCTCTGCCGTGGAGCCTGCTAGAGGTCTGAAAAGCTAAAGCAAAACACCCAATCGTCACATCAAGAGCTTGCTACAAAAGCTGACGAAGCAGAGAGGAGCAATGATGCATCCCTTCCTGCAACACGCCCAGCAGGGCCCAGCAGGCCACAGAGGTGAAAGGCAGATCCCGTCCAAAATCATCACATACCGAGGCGTAAGAGAGGTTGAACTCTCTGAAATGGATTGAAGTTGGTTAAAAATAGGGAGCTTGAGCTTTCTAAAAATTCAACGGATTGGCACTCAGAGTCCAGCTGCCCAGGCTCATTCCGGCCAGTTCTTACACAGCACTTAGGAAATGGCAGGCATTGTGGTAGGCACTTTACACAGAAGATCTCATTCAATCCACAATATGATGCAGATTCTGTAATTAGCCCCATTTTACTGAGGGAAATGAGGAAACTGAGGCCCAGGGAGACTAAGGCTACCCAGATAAAGGAGGAACCTTCCCACTGCTATTCCAGGGGCATATTTTTTCAAAGAACCATTTTTTTTTTTCAAATAAATTGCCAAGAAATAGTAAATGCAGCATTATTACCTTTTATGCTCCTCTCCTTTCCTACCTGATACCTCTTCTTAGTACACAGTTGGCATCAATTAGGTAAGATTCGAGACATGCTATGGTCTGAATGTTCCTGTCTCCCACAAGATCCATATGTTGAAATGTGACCCCCTGTGTGGTGTAATCTGGAGGTGGCGCCTTTGGGAGGCGATTAGGTCTTGAGGGTGGAGCCCTCATGAATCGGATTAGCACCCCTTTAAAAAAATCCCACAGAGTTCCCCAGCCCCTTCCAACAGGACACAATGATAAGATTGCCGTGTATGAACCAGGAGGTGAGCTCTTACCAGACACCAGATCTGCCTTGATCTTGGAATTCCAGCCCCCAGAACTGTGAGAAGTAAACATTTGTTATTTAAGCCACCCAGCCTATGGTAACTTGTTATAGCAGCCCAAACTGACTAAGACAAGACATAAACATAACAAACTCTTCTGAATACTAATTATGTGACAGGTCCTACTGGGAGCTTGACAGCAAACAGCTGGTTGGATCATCCCAACAATGCTATAGAGTGGATGCTATTTCCGCCCCCCGTCCCCCGCCCATCTCAGAGACGAAGCTGCAAGGTTCAAAAAATGCCCTTGAGATGCAGTGACACCAGTGGCTTGCAGCCCTGAGTCCTCACCAAGCACTGCCAGATGTCTGACACACACTCTGCGTTCTTCTCCTCACAGGCCCCTTACCCCAGCACTCTGAACAGCCCCTTACTCTCCCATTGCCCACACGAGGAGACTGAGGCTGCAGCTGGCCCAAAGCTATGCAGCCCTTACTAACCCCTCACAGAATCAGAGATGTCCACCACTGGAAAGGGCCTTTGGGCATCCTGTCCCCAGCCCCAACCCCGGTCCTCAGGGCTGGAGTGAGAATCTCCCATCACACACACTCACCTCCCTGTTTCAGCTGTTTCTGAGGCTCCCCGGGGCCAGCCAGAGAAGACAGAACAGGGAGGAGGCTTCTGCTCGGAAACCTGCTCAGAGAGCGTTTGGAGGCTCCAAGTTAACTCCAGGAGCTTTCAGCATCCACCCTGTTTGTTTTTGGCCCAAGCCAACTTCCTGTTCTTGAGAGAAAAGGCATCTTTTATTCTTTTTTTTCCTTTTTAAAAAAAATATTTTTAAACATCTTTATTGGAGTATAATTGCTTTACGATGGTGTGATGGCATCTTTTTAAAGAGAAAGAAAAGAGGAGAGAGGGAGAGAGAGAAAAGCAAAAGAGAAAAATAATGGGCTTCAAGCCACGGAGAGGTTCTATTAACAGAAAGGCGTCTTGAGGAATTACAAGGAATTACAAACAGGCAACAACACGTGGATTAAGTTTCCCTTAAAATTCTTACAGCTTTGGAAATTAGCGAGGAGGGGGAACACCGGGGGTCAAATGGATTCTAGCTTCCTTCTGCATACTCTGCTACCATCCTTTTTTGTTTAGGTATATGTCACCCTTGAAGTCCTTCGGGGATAAAAGTTTGAACTGGAAGAAATTCACGCTGAGCACAGGCAAGCTGGCCTCCAGGGTGAGCCTTCCTGCCCAAATGCTGGATCTGGGACTCTGTGCCCCCTGGTTACAACATTCATTCAACAGCTGACAACAGTTACTGGGCCCAGAGGGGGCCATGCCTCGGGCCGGGCACTTCAGTGGATTTTTCTCCTTAAATCTCATGACAAATCTGTGAGGTAAACATATATATTCTCTCCATGCTAGGAGAAAGCTGAGACTTGGAGACAGCAAGATTTTTTTAGTCATTCAACAAACACGAGCACTTACTGTTTACTGGCACTGTGCTAAGGCCCATACACTCGGTCAGGATTTCCGTTGACCCCGCTGACATTTGGGGCTGGATAATTCTCTGTTGGGGGGCTGTCCTGGGCACTGTTTAGCAGCATCCCTGGCCTTTACCCACTAGATGCTTGTAGCATCCTCTCCCCAGTTGTGACAACAATGTCTGCAGACACTATTAAATGTCCCTTGTGGGGGAGGGGCAAAAGTCGCCCCTGGTTGGGAACCGCTGCCCTACGAGGATTCACTCACAGAATCCTCCCTGTGAGGCAGGTCTGTTGGGGTCCTCATTTCACAGATGAGAGAACCTGGCTTGGGGAGGTTAAGTCGCCTGCTCTTGCCCAAAGTCACACAGCTAGTGTCAGAGAGGGGACCTGAGCCCAGCGGAGAGCCCTGCTCACACTTAATTCGGCGGTAAGTACATATTCAAGGCTGCGCAGCTGGTTGTTGGAAGCCTTCGAGAGGTTGCATTTTGGAACTGTATGAACTCAACTGTTAGGTTCTCTCAACTACACGAAAAATGTCCCCAGGTCGGTGGCGCCTTTCCCCCGCTCTCATCTTTTCTCTAAGAAGGTCCTTCTCTTACAAAATGGTGCCTTTCCTCGGCTTGTCCACTGTACCCTCCTTGGTGAGGAATGTTCTAGAAACAATGTCAATAATAAGAAGTCTAGTAACAATTACTTCACAATTGATAAACACTTTCATAATATGAAGAGCCAGCATCTATTGTGTACTCACCACTATGCTCTGAGGGGCTTTTAAAATATTTCCTCTAACCGTTATGACAAGCCTTTGACACAAGCCTTTGAGGATCTCCATGTTACAAATGAGGAAACCAAGGCACAGAGAGGGGAAGTAACTTGCTCCGGGTCAGACAGCTGGTAGGTGGGCACTGTTACCTACCAGGATAAACTGACTCTCCTAATAGTGCTGACTAAAGTTCTACGCACAGTGCAATTATTTTCTCACCCTAGCCCTGGAAGATAGATAAGATGGATATCGTCACCCTATTTTAGGAATTTTAGAAGCTGAGCCCCAGAAAGATTAAAGAGCCTGCTGAGGCCACAACTAAGGATGTGAATCTAGGAGTTTGGTCCTAGAGATTGTGTCTAATTTACATCATCTCACTAAATCCTTCCACTGCCACTTTACAGAAGATATACGTGATACTGTGCTCCAGTGCGGGGACTTGCCCAGAGCCAGGATTTGAACCTGGGCCTGTGTGATTCCAAGGCACAGGCCTTCCCACTGCACCATCCGGCACATGGTCTCCTTGCTGATGCCCCTGACCAGCTTTCTCCACCAAATACACCTTGGCAGCCATCAGGCCTGGGGCTTTCGAAAGGTGGCACATCTTACACAGCTCCCACTGTTTATTTCGTAGTTGTTTCCCCGTTTACACCAAAGGGAACCATCAGAAGTGGCCCTTCCAGGTGGTGAGACAGATGGTGAGTCAGGAGGCTGGGGAGCCGGCAGGCAAATCTTTCACCTTGGGGTCACTGGCTCGCTCTGCAGGTCCCCTGAGGTGGCAGGCACCACTCCCCTCCCACAGCTGTTGGGCCTTGCCTGTGAGAGGCCTGGGGGTACCCAGCCTGGTCTGTGGGAGACAGCTGGCCACAGCCCCCAATGCTACCAGCTGCCTGGAGCTGTCCACCCCTCCCTCAGATGGCCTGTCGCCTTCCTCTCCCAGAGTCCTTTGCCTTGGCCTGGCCACCATCGCAGAGCAAAGTGTTTAACCCCTTGAGGGCCAAAGGCCCACAGAGATGGGCCCAAGCCCTGGCTAGATGGGTGATCTTTTATGCCTTTTCTTTTATATCCTTATCACCATTTGAGTTTTGTACTGGTGCCTATAAGCTATGTGACCTCAATAATTGCTATTGTTATTTTCATTTATTTTTAAAATTAGTAATAGCAGTATTTGCAGAGTGATTAAGAATGTGGGCTCTGGATCCAGACACACCAATCCTGGGTCCCCACTCAGGACCAAAGTGATCTTGGGCCAATGATTTAACCTCTCGGTGCTTCTGTGTCCTTATCTGTGAAACAGTTCATTGATTTACGTTTCTGCCCACTCTGTCTAGGAAGCCATCTATCTATTTATTTATGTTTTTAAATTTAGGTGAATCCTTGAAAGGCCAGATCAAGTCTTTTCTCCTCCATGAAGATTCCTGAGATATCAGGCAGGCATATCATACTTCTTGTATATCTTCTCACAGATCTTTGAACAATATTGGGCACACAGAAGATCTTTCATCTAATAACAACTATGAATGGCTACGTTTTATTGGGCACTTACTATATACCCAGCACTGTCCTAATGCTTAACATATATTACTTTACTCTCCCCTCAAACTTTATGTCTTGTTAATATATCCATTTTACAGATAAGGAAACTGAGGTTTACAGAGGGTAAGTGACTTACCCAAGATCCCAGCAGTAATAAGTGGAACAACTAGGCCTTGATGAATTTCCTGGGGATGGGCAGGCCCATTATGCAAGGCAGGAAGTCTAGAGTTTTCCCTGCACCATCTCTTACAAATAGAGGGCAGGAAGCGACGAGCTCTGATTTCTAAAAATATCAGTCCTGCTTTCTTATAGCAAAGTTCTGCTGCGAACAACTTAGTTTCTGTGGTAAGGATTTACAGTAAATCATTCTTTTTCCCTGGAAGATGTGTATATTAGTGCCATTTTTGGTGCAAATGACAGGAAGTTTAGCTAGTTTAAGTAAAAAAGAGAATTTATTGGCTCACATAACTGGAAACCTGAGGAGTAGCTAGCTTCAGATATAGCTTGATCAAGGGATTTAAAAACTAGTAAAGTCATTACTTCTCTCCCTGTCTTTCTCTCTCTCTCTGTTTTGCTTTCCTCCATGTTGGCTTCATCCTCAGGCATTCTCTCCCCCAAGTTGTTGGCAAAGATAAGTTCTTGGTGTGTCCAGCCTGACCCCCTGCCAGCTCTTCAATCCCAGTACATAGTAAGAGCATACTTTTTTTTCCTAATAGTACCAGCTAAAATCCAGGAATTATTCTGATTGGCTAAGCTTGGATCATGTGACCATCTCTGAACCAATCACCATCACCAGGGTGATGCTATGCACTCATCGGTCAGATCTGTGTCTTATGCTCACCATATGGGAAGGGGAGTGAGACCCTCCTGAACTGGGAGTGGGGAAGGAGTGTTTCCCAAAAGGACAATCAAAGTGATTTTATGTCAAGAAGGTGGAATGGATCTGTCCAGTGGTTGAGAGAGAGAGAGAGAGAGAGAGAGAGAGAGAGAGAGAGAGGGAGAAAGAGAGAGAGAGAGAGGTGTAAGCTCCTCACGAAACTTTGGAGTAAAGATAACATGATGAAACAACACACCACAGAACTAGAACAGAGGCAAAAGCCTGCATCCTGAGAGTGGGTGAGGGGCTCTTCAAGGGAAATCAAGGCAAGTTACCAAAAGAAGAGGAAGCTAGCCCCAAACCTAGTCTCTCCGGGTCTGGAATGGCAGGTCTGGAAGAGACCAATTAACTGGTTTCTCTTCACAACAACCCCAAGATGTAGGTACTGGTAGTATGTCCATTATACAGAAGGGAAAATAGAGCATTTAAACAACTTGCCCAGCTGAGTAGCACTGGAACTTCAAGCCAGGCAGTGGGCTGAGTCTTACCCACTATGCTGAGTGTCCCTCCTAAGAGAGGCAGAATCTGAACCATGTGATTTAACTTGTCCAGGAAAGAGCACTTCCCATCTTCAGGTTGCCTTAAGCGTCACAAGCTGATGCACTGAATTCCAGACAACCCCCCGCTTCTTAAAGACATTGACTTCCCAACGCTCGTTCATCCCTAACTCTGACCATTTCCCTTTCCCTAACTCCCTCTCACCTCTACAATCTAAGGCAGACTCCATCTTTGAGATTTCTCTTCCAACCATCCCCTCCTCTCCATCCCAAGACCGATACACAGTTCAGGATACGCCCTCATGTCTTTCTGGGATGACCCACAGGTTCTGACTGCCCATCTGTCTCTCCTCTGTCCCCTCCAAAAGTCTGACCACTGCACTGTTTCAGACCCTTCAGAGGTGCCGTGGGGCTCACAGATGATGTTCAAGCTCTCCACTGTGCAAAGTGATCAGTCAGCTCCCTTGTTGGCTGGCACCGCCTTTGAACACTTCTCCCATTTGGGGGAATTCCCACATCATGGGCCTTAGATCCCCATAGAAGATGCCAGAAATTTGCTTTCTCAGCCTCCTGTGCAACTAGAATGCAGACATGGGACCTGTGCTCCACCAATCAGACTCACCCTCCTGAAACTTAGATTAGGAGCCGACGGCTCAAAGGAGAAGATGTGCCATACAGAAGCCATCCGGTGCTGGCAAAGACAATGGCTTCCAGAAGCAGCCAGAGCAGATGTTCCAGCAGCCGCATCCTTGCCAGGGCCTGGGAAGGATTTTCAGGGGCCGGGGCCTGGCTGTGGCAGTCATCATCCACTGGAGCAGGCCCCAGGTCTGGGCCGGGCACTATGTGACCACCATGCCTTTTCTTGGCCCTTCCCTCACTTCTGCTTAAACTAGCAGAAGTGGATTCTGTTATTTGCAACTAAGATCATGACTGATCCACACGATTTAGCCAGCCCTACCTGAGCTGGCTGCTGCCCCTTCCTGACTCCCAATAACACCTTTCGCCTCTCTGCCCCTTGCACTCTCTGATTCAACTACCCCAAACCTCCTTCAGTTCTGCCAGTTGGCTGGGCTTCTTCATCTCTGGGCTGTCGAACATGCTGTTCTCACCCCCTGGAACACTTCTCGCCATCTTTTGCTGGGTCACACCTACTCATCCCTCGAGTCTCATCGTTGCTGTTACCTTCCCTTGGAAGTCTTCCCTGAGCCTTGCCCCCAACCAAACTTGGTTAGATGCCCTGTGGTCTACACGGTCTACGTGGTAGGATGTCCTGGGGGACCCCCGGGGTATCCTGTACGTCCTCTAGCTATGAGCAACACTTATCACACTGAACAGTTATTCCCCATATGACTGTTTGTTTCTTTTCCCCGGAGGGTGGTACTGGGCAGACTCTACAATGTCACCTATGCGGTATTCCTGACAAAACTGTTTAACCTGAATAATCACAAGGAAACATCAAATAAATCCAAATTGAGAACATTCTACAAAATAAATGGCCTGGATTCTTCAAGAAATGCCAATGTTTTGAATGACAAAACAAAAACACACAAATAAACAAAAAATAACCGAAGAATTGCCCCAGATGAAAAGAGACCAAAGGAAAACAACTAGTAAGTAAAATGCAGGATCCTAGACTGGACCCTAGACTAAATTTAAAAATCTGATCTAAAAGACATTATGAAGAACTTTGAATAGGGAAAGAATATTAGATGGTAGTACAGTGTTAATAATAAATATCCCGAGTATGATAATAGTATTGGAGTTGTGTAGAATCTCCTTGTAACCAGTATCCAAGATGCCCCAGTGATCTCTACTTCCTGGTTTTCATACTCCTGTGAAGTCCCCTCCCACATGGTGCCAGGGCTGCTCTGTGTAACCAGTGGCAAACGGCACAAGTGATGATGTATCACTTATGAGATTGGGTTATAAAAGACTGTGGCTTTCATCCTGGCTTCTTGGCAGCTCACCCCCCTCTTTTTCTCTCTCTCTCCTTCTCTCCATTTCTCTCCATCTCTCTCTGTCACTCTCTCTCTCATTGCTCACTTTGTGGGAAGCCAGCTGACATGTCATGAGCAGCCCTGCAAAGAGGCCCATGTGGAGAGGGGCTGAGGCCTCCTGCCAACAGCCATGTGAGTGAGCGCAGCGATGCCTCACATGAATGCAGCCCCAGCTGAGGCCTTGATTCCAGACTAGCGACGGACCCTGAAGCAGAGGACCTAGATAAGCTGCATCCAGATTCCTGCCCCACAACACTATGATATAATAAATATTTGTTTTATCAAGCCATTACATTTGGGGGGTAATTTGTTACACAGCAATAGATAACTACTACATACACTAAAATATTTAAGGATGAAGAATTCAAGTAACTCTCAAATGGTCGAGCAAAAATTTAGAGAGAAAGAGAGTAATAAAGCAAATGTGGCAAACTTTTAACAATTGGTGACATGTGACAGGTATCTGATGTTCACTGTACCAAACTGGTAAATTTTGTCGGTTTGATATTTTCCAAATTAAAAAACTGGGGAGAAAAAGAGAAGAGTATAGACTTTGGAGGCAGGCTGCTTGGGTTTGAATCTGGACTCTATTTAAGTAGCCCTTTGGGTTACTTAACCTCTCCGTGCCTCAGTTTTCTCATCTGTATAGTGGGAATGCAAACAGCATCTATCATAGGATTGTGGTGATGATTAAGTGGATTGATGCAGGTACAGCTCTGGTACAAATCAGGGTCTGGTTCCCCAAAGAGTCAGCTGTACTACGTCATGCTTGCTTTGTACCCTGAGCCTGGCACAGAGACCTGGCAAATCGTAAGCCCACAAGAAATATTTGTAGAATGAATGAATGAGTCAATTTTCTAACCAGTGGGTTGCAGGCTTCTCTTGGTTTTGAAGAGTTCCTCTGTTAGCTGATGTGGCCAGAAAAAATCTCTCTGGAATTCAAGAATTCTAAAATGCTTTGCTGGAAGCATGTCCTGAAAAGTTGGATTAAAAAAGAAAAAAAAAAAAAAAAATCAAGGCACGATGAAATGCATGCATTGGACTCCCAAGCTAGAAAACCAAGGAGAAACAGACAATTATAGGTTTCTCTTGCAAACAACAAGGCCATTCTCTAGACTGGCTTTCCTGTGCGCCAGGCAGAAAATTACCACCAACCCCCAAACAAAAGTCTGTATAAGGTAATAGTAACCAACCCTTACCAAGTGTGTTTACTGTCCCAGGCACTGTTCTTCCTTATGCCTAATAATTCCTTTAATCCTTACAACAACGCTCAAAACTAGTACTATTATTCTTGCATTGTACAGATGAGGCACAGAGAAGTGAAGTAACTTGCTTAAGGTCACACAGCTTTGGAAGTTGTGATCTCAGGCAGTCTCAGATCAAATCCATATAAATAAAAAATGTACGATGATTATAAACTCCTTATTCTCCATGAAGTTCCTCCTGTAGGTTCTGGTACATGAGTTCAACCCCAATGCCCCAACCAGCAGAGATTTTTTTCCTTCTGAAACATGAGCTAGATTTGTGTTTACTTTTAACGTACACAAAGGAATTTATTACTTTGCAGTCAAACTGCTCCAGAGCAGTGTTGTCTTTTTTCTTCACAGGGCAAGACTGTCATAAATTAAAAGGGCTCCCCATTCTGCCTGGCACTTAGCTGGGCCACTTAAAATCACTTTGGACTCTGCCCTCAACTGACCTCTCCAAACCACTTTCCAGGCATTACTCCTTCCGGGACCTGAGTGGGGTTGATCATAAGAACTTGACTCTTGTAAATGGAGCCACAAATTATTCCAGGCATGAGGGGAAAAAAAAAAAAATCCCCAAGTCACAACACCAAAACGCCAGTTTTAGTCGAATCCTGGCAACAACAGGATTGTCAGGAGGAGTGGAGGACACCCCTCTAATTATCCTGAGAGAAGTGAGTCAGGGAGAGGAACCAGCCTCATTTTCCTGTCCTGACTGAAGAGGGCTGGGGGCAAGTGTTCCTCAATTGATGTCTTTTCACCCCACCCAAGGAGCAATATTTAATACCTGTGTGATCTGGGAGAAAGGCATCTGCCTTTGTGGGAGGAAATGGTGTCCCTTTTGTCCGCAAAACCAAACGCTGTCATTTCCCCTCAAAGTATTTGATGGGAATATGATGATACTGATAATAGCCGCTATTTGATAAGCCCTCATTATGTCATAACCTCACTTAATTATCACAATTACTCCTACTCATTAAAAATATACTACTACTACTGATGTTTATTTATTCGCTGTATGTTGAGAGCATATTATGTGCCGGGAACTTTTCTAAGCACTTAACATGATTTATTTAATTCCTACAGCAGCCCTGTGAGCAGGTACTAAGATTAGCCCTGGTTTTTTTTTTTTTCAGATGAGGAATCTGAGGCACAGAGAGGTGACATCATTTGCCCAAGGTCACAGAGCTGCTAAGTGGTTTACCTCTCCACTAAGGTACATGATATCAAGGTCCCCATTTTCCAAGAAAGTCAGATGGGTATTGGGAGGTGACATGCCTTGAAGACAGTCATGGTAATAATAGGAATTACTAACGTCACCATTTATTGAGCATTTCTTATGTGCCAAACACTTGGCCAGCATGGTCCCATTTAATCCTCATGACAACCCCACGAGGCAGGTACTATCACTAAGCCATTTAGTGGAGGAGACCGAGGCCCGGAGATGTGAGGCAGGTCACACAGACGGTAGTGCCCGCAGCAGCCAAGAATCAAATCTAGCCTGAGTAATTCAGCTGGTGGCAGCCTATGCCAAGCAGATGCTACACAACTGTGCCCAGCAGGTGCCCTGAAGGGGCAGCACACGAGAGGCTGGAAATCGGCCTCAAGCACTCCCTCTATATAGTCCGGGTTTGCCTTTGATTACAGCTGTGATTCTGGGGGAACGTGCTCCACACCCCAGTGAAGTCTTACCCTCTCCTGCCTGCACTGGTGCACCAGCCTCCCCCCCTGGCCTCCCTGCCTTGAGACTCAGCGTCTCCAGTCTGGTTTCCTATCACTGCCCTTGGGTATCATGAAAGCGTAACCAAGGAGTTTGTTTATTCACATAGTAGGTGCTCAGCAAATTTGTGTTGGGTGAATGAATAAATTCTAAAACACAAATTGGACCATAGCCCTTTCCTCTTTGAGTCACCTGACATTCAAGACCTCTGGTCACCTAGCCCCTGCTCAATTCTCCAACCTTGCCCACCTACCCATCTCCCGGTCCATTTATTGAGCACATAAGAAATGCTCAATAAATGGTGACGTTAGTAATTACTATTATTACCATGACTGTCTTCAAGGCACATCACCTCCCGATACCCATCTGACTCTCTTGGAAAATGGGGACCTTGATATCATGTACCTTAGTGGAGAGGTAAACCACTTAGCAGCTCTGTGACCTTGGGCAAATGATGTCACCTCTCCGTGCCTCAGATTCCTCGTCTGAAATAAAAAAACAAGGCTAATCTTAGTACCCGCTCACAGGGCTGCTGTAGGAATTAAATAAATCATGTTAAGTACACTCCCTGTGCTCCAAGCAGGTGAGCTCCTTTTTGTTTCCTAAACACGTCACTTCACACCTTTGGGCCTTTGCTCGTGCTGTTCCTTCCTCCTGAGATTCCCTTACCCTCACTCCAGGCTCCCCATCTCACCTTTTGAATTCTCATTCAGTCCATGCAATCAGGCTGAAATAAACTGTCTTCCTCAAGAGTCTAGTTGACACCTGTTGTTACTACCTACCCAGCATTTGTCTCGTCTTCTCTAACAGCATCCTGACTTTCCTCTAGAGAACTCCGCCTCCATTCTCCGTCCACATAGTTTGGATGAAGCTGAGAGTCCCACAGTGCCGTTTAAAGGGATGGGTACAGGTCCCAAGCCTAGACAATCAGAGCCTTACCCCGGCCCTGACCAATGTGATGGATGGCCACATGCTCCAAGCCTGGTCAATCAGAGCCTCGACCCATCCCTGGCCATCCGTGATTGGTTCTGGGATGGGCACATGACCCAATATGGACCAGTGAGAGCCAATCCTGTGACTCTGGAGGAGCTTTTGGAAACGAGCAGCCCTGTGGGACTAAGGGGATGCAGGAGCTGACACCAAGCTCTTCTTATCCATGTTGCTGCCTAAATGTGGGCGGGTTGTCTCCTTGTTGGCCTCATTCATGGCGGTGTGGCCAGCCAACCAGCAGCTGCCAGCCTCTCTCACGTCGTCTGATGTCCGCCCCGCCCCCGCCATCTAAAGGGGTCTGCTTATGCCTCACCTGCCCTGAGCTAACATTTATTGAGTCCTTACCACATGCTCAGTGGTGCCAAGCACCTACCTAACACACTTCTCTCCTTAAAAGGATCCTGTGAGGAAGGTACGGATCAGCCTTCCCATCCTACAGGGCCAGAAACTGAGGTTCACAGAGAGTAAGCCCCTTACCTATCCTTAAGCAGAGCTGCGGTTTAAAACCCATTCCAGGGACCTCCCTGGCGGTCCAGTGGTTAAGACTTTGCCTTCCAATGCAGGGGGTGCAGGTTTGATCCCTGGTCGGGGGGCTAAGATCCCACATGACTCCAGGCCAAAAAACCAAGACATAAAACAGAAGCAACACTGTAACAAATTCAATGAAGACTTTAAAAATGGTCCACATCAAAAAAATCTTTAAAAAAATATAAAAAATAAAACCCATTCCAGGTCCACACCCTGTAAAAACATCTACGATCTGCTAGCGGGAGGCGGAGGTGGTGGCACCAGGCTTGAAGGATGTTGGTATTTAGCCATGTGGAGACAAGAAAGGTGGCCATGGGAATAAAAAGAGGGTATTCTAGGTGGGGGAACTAGGCAGACAAAGCTCTGGAGGTGGGAACGCAGGGGGCCATGCAACAAATCCATTTGGCTGATGTGTGGGAGGGCAGAAGTAGGTTATGGTGGGGGTAGTAGTGGGAGGGTGAAATTAAAAACAATCAAACGACTTAATCTCATCCTGCCCCCTGCAATTCCTGAGAAGTACCCCAGCTAAACAGGCTGAGTAGCTAAGGCAGCCCTGTGGCTTTTCTGGCTGCCGAGCTGGCACCCTGAGTAAATTTCAGGGGATAGGAGATTACAGCGCTGAGGACACAGTGTTCGAGCTATTTGTGGCCACATGAATTAATCTCTTCCATGTGCAAAGATATTTCCATAATTCTCCTGAGATTCCTATTGGTGGGGAAGGCGAGTGCTTGATCAGCTTGGATGGCTTCTTCTTGGGACACTCAAGGCCCATCTGGCTACTCCTGCAGCCCGGAGATGATTGCTCAGTGATCAGTGAAAAATCGACCCAATTGCAACCCCAGGGCTCGACCGCAGAGAAGCAGAGTCAGCCACTTAGGCGATTGTGCCCTGATGTACGTCACTGGGGTCTGAGTTCCAGGTCTGAGTACGTGAAATGGATTTAAAAGCTTGCAAATAAGAATAACAGCACATATTCATCGATGCTGAATATCGATCTGCCAGGCACTGTTTTACTCTGTGTCATTTAACCCTCAGAACAACTCTATGAAGAGGTATTGTCGTTAACCCCATTTTACAGAGAAGAAAACTGAGGCCCAGAGATGTTAAGTAACATGCCAGGGTTTCCACGCTGGCAAGTGGATTGAATAAAGGCTTTTGGCTCCAGAGCCCGCACTCTTGGCCACCATGCTATCAGCCGATTCTTTTTTTTTAAAGACTTTTTTTTTTTTTAGAGCACTTTTAGGTTCACAGCAAAATTGAGCAGAAGGTACAGGGATTTCCTAAATATACTCTGCCCCTACGCATGCACAGTTGCTTCTACCATCAACACTCCCCTACCAGAGTGGTACATTTTTACAATCAAAGAACACGTATTGACACATTATTATCACCTGAAGTCCATACTCCACATCAGGGTTCACTCTTGGTGGTGTACATTCTATGGGTTTGGACAAATGTATAATGACATGGAGGAGTTCACGGCCCTAAAGATCCCTGTGCTCCACCTATTTATCCTTCCTTCCTCCCAACCCCTGGCAACCATGATCTTTTAACTGTCTCCTAAGTTTTGCCTTTTACACAATGTTGGAATCACAGAGCATATAATTGGCTTCTTTCACTTAGTGATATGCATCTAAGGTGCCTCCATATCTTTTCATGGCTTAATAGGTCATTTCTTTTTAGTGCTAAATCATTTTCCACAGCCTTTTTATTCATTCACCGACTCAAGGACATCTTGGGTGCTTCCCAGTTTGGGCAGTTGTGAATAAAGCTGCTATAAACATCCACGTGCACGTTTTTGTGTGGACATAAGTTTTCAACTCCTTTGGGTAAATACCAAGGAGCATGATTTCTGGATCACAGTAAGAGTATGTTTAGCTTCATAAGAAACCACCAAACTCTCTTCCAAGTGGCTGCACCATTTTGCATTCGCACCAGCAATGAATGAGAGTTCCTGTTGCTCACATCCTTGCCAGCACTTGCTGCTGTCCAGCCCACTTTTAAGATGTTAACGAAATACCTGTACCTCCTCTAAGACATCCACTGCCATTAAAAAGGAAAGATTCAATCTGCATTTTAGTGCCAGCCTGGGGTAAACCTGGGGTCAAGTCTGGGCCCAGGTCTTCATCAGCTGGTTTTCTAAGTTCCCTACTGAAATACTTCGATTCTCAGCTCTACTACTAATAACTACATGTCCCCAGGCGAATCCCTCCCCTTCTCTCAGCCTCGGTGTTCTCACCTGTAACGTGGACATCAAGCCCACTAGCTGGAGAGGTGACTGGAGACTATATGTATGACACGCCCAGTCACAGGAGGCCAGCGGTTCTCAACTAGGGGTGGTCTTGCCTCCCAGGAGGCATTTGGCAATGTCTGGAAACATCTCTGATTGTCACAACTTGAGAGGGTGGGGGATGCTCCTGGCATCCAGTGGATAGAGGCCAGGGGTGCTGTTAAGTATCCTACAGCGCTCAGGGCCCGCACATCAAAATTATCCAGCCCCAAACTGCAAGCTGAGAAACCCTGCGGTAGGCACTCCAAAGTGGCCTCGACAGTGAATGTGACTACTTCTCAGGGTCATTGTGAGGACTAGATGGGTTGATATCTACCTAAGGTTCCTAGCACAGTGCCTGGCACAGGGCAGACTCTTCCAAAACAGCTTGCCTTCTCCCTCTCTGCCTCCCTCCCATCAAGGCCAAAAGGAAAAGAGAAGCTGTTTATTAGTTTCTCTTTTAACGCGCATCTGTGCCTTCTCTGCAGAATTTCTCAAAATGTGCAATCTAGAGAGCAAACCACAGCCTCCTTTTTTGTCCTCATCTCTCTTCCAGTTATCTTCCGGTCCTTTCTGCAGCATCACCCACCTCCCCATCCTCTCCCCCTTCTCAAACTTCCCAAAAGTCTCACCCTGGGCAGAGGACAACAGAGAATTCTGTCTATGAGTCTGACTTGGGTTCTCAAGTCAAAAACAAAAATCCTGGCAGTCACCCTCTCTGTAGAGCAAAGCAAGTTACTTCACCTCTCTGAGCCCATCTCCTCATCTCTAAGATGGGATTAATTAAATACAACAATATATGAAAAGCTCTTAGCAGAGGATCCAGAAAATGGCAGCTATCATTGCCTTTATTTTTAAGTCTTAAAAATTTTTAATGAAACGTCATATAATCACATACATGTAATTTACAAATTTACATAGTAACACAGAATGGATACTTAAGAGAAAACTCACCTCCAGCCCAGTTCTCAAGGGACAACCACTGTCAACTTTTTTAGCTGTTCCTTCTGGTAATTAACTCCACATTTCTAAATAATATGCTGACACGGCCATTTCTCAATGTGTCAGTTTTAGGCTTGATTTTACATGCATTCCCCCTATCCTGTTTCATCCAAATCAGAAGCATATTTTCCTTGAATCACAGAGTCTTAGCAATGGAACAGACTTGGACATTATCTAATCCTGATATTTCCTGACTTTTGCATTCCACAAACTGGTAATTTTATAAAGGACACTGAAACACCCAAATATAGGAAGGGCATAGTCTCAAAGGACGATCTTTTAAATAGACATCAATTTCATCTTTTGGATTAAAACCTCACTACTCAATCCTCTTAGCCCTGACACACAGACCAGTCAGTGTTTGTGAACCTTTGCTCAAGTCCTGCGTCCTAACTCAAAGCTGAAATCCCTGTATCATCATGCAGGCTCTGCTTAAATGCTTCTGGGGACGGTCCACTCACTACTGCATGAGACAGCCTACTGGCAGCACCAGAAGGTCTAACTAGTGTGGAGCTGGAAATTCCCTTATAATAATCTTCTATCCCATGATTCTTGTTTGTCCCGGGAACTCTAATTACCTCAAAAAAAGGGCCTTTTCTCCGTCACCCTCTCGACCCACAAGCCTACCCTCCTGCCCCACATCCTGCACTAACGATCCCTCCGTCAATCTCACTCTGTTCCTTCCAGCCTCTAGATACGATTTTCCTCCTCCAAACGTTCCCCAGCTCCTTTAGCTGAGGTTCCACAGGACCACAGGATCATGACCCTGCGAGAGCTCGTTTCTCCGGCCCTCTCTTGCTTTCAGCTTGAAGAAAAAGCTTTCTGACTTTATTATTATTATTATTATTGTACAACTTATTTGTGATGGCAAAGCACGTCTCCAGGCCTCTCCCACCCCACCGTTCCCTGAGCCTGCTCCAAACCCTCAGGAACAATGCTTCCATTTTGCTATTTTCTCACAAGTTTCTCTCCTTATGATAGTCTGCCTTCGCTAAAAGTAGCTGTTGGCAGCAGGATCTGCATTTAAAGTAGCCTGGGTGGGAGAGCAGGGCCAGAACACAATGTGCTCTTGTTGGAGGGAAGAATTTGCTTGTAGTTCCGAGGTAGAGGCCCCCGACATCAGCACAGTGCTGCTTCCGGGCCACACAACCTTCTAGAACCCTTTCCATAAAGCAGTCCCTGAAAGCTGCCCCCCCCCGCCCCTGCTCCCCGCACCGCCATCCGCATCCTGACTCAGCAGAGGAGGAAATGGAGACCCCAAAATTGAGATCAATTTTCCACGAGCAGATGTAACGTCACCACCCCAAGCATTGGTGATTTTTCATGCCCAGTGCCGTGTCCCAGCCACCACAGAAAATAGCTCTCATCCTCAAGACAGCTCCCCGGGGGCACAGGCCAGGGGACGGTGACGGATCCAGGTTCTGCAATCAGAGAAACGTGGCTTCAGACTCCATCTCTGCCACTTACGGGCTGCCAAAGATTGTGAACCACTCTGAACCTCAGTCTTCTCATCTATAAAATGGGAACAACAGTACTTACCACATAGGGTTCAAGTTCAAGACTAAAAGGAGACATGTAAGGTACTTGTCACAGCATCTGGCATCTAGCAGGTGCTCAATAAATAGCAGATGTTACTACTATCCTCATCCCCGTTTACGTATGACAAAAATGAAATTCACGAAACTAAGAGTGGCCCAGGTAGCACTTGAAAGATCAGAGACTCAGGCCCAGAGCGGACTTTGGCTGAGGGTTTTGGAGTTTGCATTTTCCCATTCATTCAGATTCACGCCCCTGAACTCAGTGAAGAGAACGGTGAAGCCAAGCAAGGGCAGTCTCTGAGCTAGACTGCCTGGGTTCAAATCCCACCTCCTCCCCTAGCCAGAGTTATGCAAGCTCGGGCAAGATATTTAACCTCTATACCTCAGTTTTCTTATCTGTAAAGTAAGAATAATTAAACTATCTACTTCATAGAGTTGCAGGGGAGAGTAAATACACGCGGAGGGCCTAGAAGGGTCACCTACCTGGTGACTCCCTCTTATTCAATGAGAATCAGCACCAACTTGAGATTTTCTTCTGAATTTAAAAGAATTGAAAAGTGAATGGAAATGAGATTTTTAAAAAAATCACTAAGTGATTTAATGTTATCCAAGGCTCCACTGGCATAACGCTGAAAAACCACCACTGGAAGAGGTGTCCCGTGCTTTAGGTCAGTACCGGTTGAATAGCTAAGAGTGTGGGTTCTGGACAGAGAAGTGAGAATACTGCTCTGGCGCTGACTCGCTCTGGGTCTTGAGGCAACTTCACCTCCATGACCTTCAGCTTTTTCATCTGTGAAAATGAGTATGTTAATCGTGCCTGATGTCAGGGGTCTCTGAGGAGTAAAGGACATAACTGGCCTGAGTCCTGCTATCCAATAAATGCTACTATGATGATATATTTTTGTTGAGAGCAACTTTTTAAAGTTTTTCTTTGGAAATAATTTCAGACTTACTAGTGCAAAGAACACACGTGTATCTTTTATCCAGATGCACCTGCCGGAAGCATCTTATCCCATTTGATTTATCAACTGCTTTTTTCTCCATACATGTGTGCACGTGCGCGCACACACACACACGTCTAATTTTTTTTCTGAACCATTTAAGAGTAAGTTACAGACACATGGCCCTCTACTCCTAAATACTTCATTCATTCAGGGTGTATTTCCTAAGAATAAGGACTTTTTCTTACCTAATCACAGGACAATTACCATCAGTACACTGAATGCCAATATATATAGTACTTTACCTAATCCACTCTCCGCACTAGTTTGTCAACTAACAATGTCCCTCATAGCATTTCCCCTCCTGTGTAGGATCCAGTCCAGAATTAGTCTCTGCAGTTAGTTGTCTTATCTCTTTAGGCTCCTTTAATCTGGCCTTCCTCTGCCTTTCACAACACTGGCATTTTAAAAGAAGGTGGGTTTTTTTGGAAATAGAATGTTCCACCTTCTGGGCCTCTCTGCCGTTTCCTCGTGATTAGATTCAGGTTCTGCATCCTTGGCCAGACCACTACATGGGGTGACGGTGTGTCCTTCTAAGGGCACTCATCCTCCTCTACTCATCCTCCCCTCCCTGACGGCATTAATACCGATCACCCAGACGATGTGTTTTCTGATTTCTCCAGTGTACAGTGACTATTTTTCCCCTTGAAATTAATAAGCCGTTGACGGGGAGACCCTTTAAGCGCATGCGAATCTCCTGGTCCTCCTCCACATCCCTACCCCAGATTCAATATCCATGGATGATTCCTGACTGAATCAATCTTCTACCATAATGGTTACAACATGGTGTGTTTCTAGTCCAGCCCTCTCCACATTTCCCGCTGGTCCTTGTCATTCTGCTGTAAACAAGAAACCTCCCTCTCCCCTGTTTATTTACTTATCTATTTATTATTGGCATAGACTCGTGGATTCATATTTTTTCAATGGTTTGTAATTCACTGTTAGATACTCTAAGTGTCCCAGCTGAAAGCCAGCTACTGTTACATTACAAAATTCACTGTTTATTTGAATATAAAACAATCCATGCCCCTAGCAAACGTTTTCAGAATGTACACAGAGTATATACAGTGAAAAACAAAAGTCTCCTCTCTCCCCATTCCATGTTGCATAGGTAACTGCAGTTAACTACTTCCTCTCCCATCTTCCAGAAGTTTTCTAGACATCTAAAATTACTATTAGTACTACACCTCCTATGATTCTGTGATGCAGTTAGGGTCTTCCCTGACCTTGCTGCGGCTGCTCATCAAATCACTTTACATTCTCCCCCACTGAGGTGGAGGTGCCCTGGCTATTGAAAACTGCTTTTCTTCCCCAGACTGAAAGTTGGTGAGGATGATCCAAGGGGGGGGGGGGAAGTTAACTTACTTCCCCTCCCCTTCTGTGCCTCAGATCCCTCATCAACAAAAACAGGCCAATGATGTCTTGTAGAAGTGAGTTCAATTGCTATGAAAAGGCTTTCAAGAGGGCTTTATAAATGAAAGGGAGTGTTACTATGATTAGAGGAAGCAGGGCAACTCGGCAAATGGAACCAACTGTATTAGTCCTAGCAAGTGGAAGAAAAGTTGTTCAAGTGTTTTTAAGTAAATGAAAAATAATTGAATAGAGCATGGTGTCTAGCTTCAGGAATGGCTGGATCCAGGTGCTCACGTGATGTCGTCAGGAATCTTTGGCCTCAATATCTTGTCTCTATTTTCCTCTGGGTTGTCTTCATTCTCAGGTAGGCCTCCTCTAAGCAAGATGGTCACACCCTACTAAGTTAGCCAGCCAGAGCAGAGAATGCACCTTTCCCCAGCAATTCCAGCAAAGTTCCCAGGATTGGGTCCCACTCAACCTGAGTCACATACCTGTCCCTAAACCAATCCTGAGGGCCGGGGGCTGGAATCCTGTGATTGTCCAGGTCTACACCTTGAACTGGAGAGAAAAGTCTACACCTGATCACAGGTCTACACCTGGAACGGAGGAGTAAGGTAATGGCCTGAAAGTGAAGGGGGAACCAGAAAGGAAAGAAACGAAAACCAAAAGATGGAATGGCTGCTAGGCATTATCCACTATAGAGGGCTAAAAATGGACATGACAGAAAATAAATTATGGATGTCCTTCGTAAACTGTAAAGTGCTGTACAGGCACAATCACAAGAGGTTACTGTCCAGTCCTCAGCACAGGACCTAGAACCCAGTCCCGAGGAAACATCTGGGCCTGTCTTGTCACCTACTAGTCTCTAAACTCTTTGAGGAGAGGGCCAGGATTTTTCCCGCCCCAGGTCTCCACAGCTGCTGTCACAGCGTCCTCACCCTGGAGTCTCCCCAGTTAAAAGTCGACCAAATTATTTACAGTAGCCAAGACATGGAAACAACTTGTGTCCCTCGATGGACGAGTAGATCAAAAAGTCACGGTTTATATATACAATGAATATTATTCAGCCATAAAAACTGAAGAAATCCTACCATTTCAAAAACATGGATGGATCTTGAAGGCATTATGCTAAGTGAAATAACTCAGAGAAAGACGAATACTGTATGATCTCACTTATATGTGGAATCCGAAAAAACAAAAAAAAAAACCCCAAAACCCCAAACCAAACTCAGAAAAAAAGATCAGACTTGTGGTTACCAGAGGCAGAGGGTGGTGGGAGGGGGAATTGGAAGAATGTGGTCAAAATGTATAAATTCCCAGTTATAAGATAAATCAGTTCTAGGGATGTCATGTACAATACAATGACTGTAGTTAACACTGCTGTGATATACATAAGAAAGTTGTTAAGAGATTAAATCCTGAGTTCTCATTACAAGGGGAAAAGTTTCCTTTTTCCTCTTCTTTCTTTTCTTTTTATTGTATCTCTATGAGAAGATGGGTGTTACCTGAACCTATAGTGGAGATCATTTCACAATATATGTAAATCAACCCATCATGCTGTACTTCTTGAACCTATACGGTGCTGCCTGTCAATTATTTCTCAATAAAACTGCAAGGGAAAAAAAGCCCGCCAAGGTTTGGCCACAGCTAGGGTATGGAGAGGTGGCACCTGGGCAGCCCCCAAGCTGGCAACAAGTGACTGGGGGTCAACAGGGGGCAGAATTTCAGAGATGAACCCTTGCTCAGCAAGTATTATGATTAACCTTTATGAGACTGGTGTGGATTGGTCTAGAAAAGGAAAAGAAAATCTGCATTATGCCAAAACCAAAGCAGGTGGGCGGAGCCCGTGAAGAGATGCTGTGTCATCCAGAGGCATCCCAGTGGCTCCTGTTTCCCCCAGAGGGATGGCGGGTCCTGCCTTCTCAGACAATCTGCTAAGGGCAGGCTCTGGCCATCTTGGGAGGCCTGAGGACAAGTCCTGGAGATACTGCTCTGGCTTCTGTTTTTGTGTCACTGGCGCTTGGAGTAAGGAAGACACACCTGCCCTCACTCCCGAGAAGGGGAAATGGTGAAGTGAATCTGAGGGAAGTCGGAGTGCGGGGAAGGGGGGTTCAGGGATTTCATCGACTGGCTTGATAACATCTCAAGAGGAAACTGGAGGATTCCACCAACTAGAAAATCTCAAAGGCAAGAAAAAAACTGGGCAACCGAACATAAAGGAGCTGCCATTTCGATTTGCCAAGTAGAGTTTAAAAACAACAAATGAGAAAGTTTATAGCCATAAATATTACCTTTACAGTGGAAAGGAAATAAAACTAATAGACCATTCTTTCTGTGTGTGTGATCCCTATTCTGAATGGTGCTTTTATCTTTATTTGTCTGTTTACTTATTTATTTATATTGAAGTACAGTTGATTTACAATGTTGTATTAGTTTCTGGTGTACAGCACAGTCAGTTATACAAATATATATTCTTTTTCAGATTCTTCTCCGTTATAGGTTATTACAAGATATTGAAAATAGCTCCCTGTGCTATACAGTAGGACCTTGTTGTTTATCCATTTTGTATATAGTAGTGTGTATCTGTTAATCCCAAGCTCCTAATTTATCCCTCTCCCCCGCTTTCCCTTTTGGTAACTGTTAAGTTTGTTTTCTATGTCTAACAGACCATTCTTTCCATGGAACCAGTCCAGCTTTGTGAAACTCTCGGCATCCACCTCATTTCCGCATTATTTCCTGAGCATCTACTGTGTGCCTGGAACTCTCCCGGATGCTGGGAACACAACAGTGAAATGACCACACAGCCCTGGTTCAAAGGAGTCAGATAGAACTCTGCATAAGATTACACAACTAAGTATTTAATGACAAGTTTAAGTGCTTTGAGGAAGTACAAGGTTTTAGAAGGGTTTCCCAGCTTAGGGGTGGGCTGACCACTTGACCACTCCCGAGTATTGTGAGGACTAAATCAAACCATCATTCATGATTTTGTCACATCCACAAAACCACCTGTACTATTTACATATTTTTCCTCTAAATGGACTCTTTTCCCCCTTAAACAAATTGGGCCTCATTCTAAGAAATACTACTCCTTATGTGCTTTATAGATTATCTTTATTTCTTCCTAACACACATGAAAAAGAACAGGTCGGTATTCAAAGAAAGTTCCACGGCTCACTTTGGAACACAGGGAGAGAACCTTCACACCAAGTTCTGACATACAGCATGCATTCTGAAAATGTGAGTCTCTTTTCTCTTGGTCAGCTCTCCTGGAATGATTATTTTAAAAACTTGGTATCCCCAACTCTTCTCTCCACGAGCCCCACCCCAGTATGCCCCAGAAAGAAGGAACATCAATTTTAACCCAACCTTAACGTAGCTCCCTGTTACACCATTAAAAGACAGTTAAAACCACTTGGCTTTGCACCTTGGCTTAAATTTACAGCAAAGTCCAGCAGTGCCAGTGCCAAAGCCAGGGAAAAAAACACTTTCATCCAGTTCTATTCAGGGGGAATCCCATAAATCAAGAACACATCACACAGGCACACGGCACACATGCGTGCACACACACGCATACTCATTCAGACTCACACACGTGGTCTTTCTTGAGCAATTAAAAATTATTTAAACTTCTTAATTTGGTTTAAGAGCATTTCAAGTTTCACAGAAGTGGAGGAGATTTTGGTTAAAGAAGTTTAATTCTGTCTTTAAAAAATAAGTGGAAACTATGGCCCTGGCATGGAGGGGTCACAAACATGATGCTGGCAGAAAAGGGGAAGGGAGCATCAGTCAGTAAAGAGGGCTGGCTATTTAGACACTGATGTATTCTGTTTGCATATTAGATTCACAGAAATTTTCTTCCCTGCCACAAAGAAATAATGCTGTGTACCATTAATTTTTAAACAAGCAGCCATTTCGCTTCATCTTTTGTTCCTTTGTTTTTGATATAAAGACACAAGTTCAAGAAATATTTTACTTTCCTCTTAACTCCACCATAAGAGAACCAGGAAGGGAAGCTCTATGATGGCAACTGACATTCAGCCCCACATGTCCGGGGAGATGACAGGGAGGGGTGGGGACTGTGGCAAAAGGAAGACATACTCTGGAATGGACATTACTGAGATCCTCAACTGTCACCATGCAGGAAGGCAGACCTCATTTGGCACATCTCCCAATGGTCGAAGAGAAGCCAGAAAGCTGGGTTTTTATATGGAATCTCCTGATTTTTAAATGCTGGCAACTCATTCAAATTAAAACACTCTCAGGCCAAAGACAGCACATCTGTGGGGTAGAGGTGGCCACAGCCTGCCCATTTGTGACCTCTGATGAAGGAGGAAGAATAACGGCTCTGGAATAAAGAGATCTGGGTCTGGCCGAGGCCCGGAGACCAACTTAGCCTGTGGCTCTCCTCCTTGGCCTCTCTGGGCCTCAGTTTTCCCATCTGCGTAATGCAAGGGCAGCCAGAGATAGCATCCACACTCTGC
>NW_021698331.1:0-1480 GCF_005190385.1 Monodon monoceros
AGCAATGTATGAGGATTATTTCTCTACATCCTCAGCAACACTTATTATTATCTGTCTTTTTAAAATTTTAGTTACTGTAGTGGATGGGAAATTGTATCTCGTGGTTTTGATTTGCATTTCTCTAATGACTAATGATATTAAGAATCTTTCCATGTGTTTATTGGTCACTAATATATCTTCTTTGGAGAAATACTTATTCAAATCCTTTGCCAATTTAAAATTGAGTTAATTGTTTTTTTATTGATGAGTTATAAAAGTACTTTATATATTCTGAATGTAAGCCCCTAAAGAGATATATGATTTGCATGTATTTTCTCTCATTCTATGGGTTTTTTACATTCCTGATGGTGTTTTTTGTGGCACAAACGTTTTAAATTTTAATCAAGTCCAATCTCTTTTTCCTTTTGTTGTTTGTGATTTTGCTGTCTTATCTAAGAAACCATTGCCTAATTCACGAGCATGAAGCTTTACTCTTAATGTTTTCTTCAGAGAGGTTTATATTTTTCATACATTTTAGGGTTCCTGTTTTCAGGTGTTCATGAGATAATAAAACTACCAATTGTAAAAAAAATAATGCTGAAATTCAATAACTTAATAGACAAGGAAGATCTACCTTCACTACTAGTCTCCTACTAGCCATCCATTTTACATTTGGTAGTGTATATATGTCAATGCTATTTTCTCACTTCATCCCAGCTTCCCCTTCCCCTAATAGGAAGCTACGGCATAGCACAGGGAGATCAGCTTAATGCTTTGTGATGACCTAGAGAGGTGGGATGGGGAGGGTGGGATGAAGTGAGAAAATAGCATTGACATATATACACTACCAAATGTAAAATGGATGGCTAGTAGGAGACTAGTAGTGAAGGTAGATCTTCCTTGTCTATTAAGTTATTGATTTCAGCATTATTTTTTTTACAATTGGTAGTTTTATTATCTCATGAACACCTGAAAACAGGAACCCTAAAATGTATGAAAAATATAAACCTCTCTGAAGAAAACATTAAGAGTAAAGCTTCATGCTCGTGAATTAGGCAATGGTTTCTTAGATAAGACAGCAAAATCACAAACAACAAAAGGAAAAAGAGATTGGACTTGATTAAAATTTAAAACGTTTGTGCCACAAAAAACACCATCAGGAATGTAAAAAACCCATAGAATGAGAGAAAATACATGCAAATCATATATCTCTTTAGGGGCTTACATTCAGAATATATAAAGTACTTTTATAACTCATCAATAAAAAAACAATTAACTCAATTTTAAATTGGCAAAGGATTTGAATAAGTATTTCTCCAAAGAAGATATATTAGTGACCAATAAACACATGGAAAGATTCTTAATATCATTAGTCATTAGAGAAATGCAAATCAAAACCACGAGATACAATTTCCCATCCACTACAGTAACTAAAATTTTAAAAAGACAGATAATAATAAGTGTTGCTGAGGATGTAGAGAAATAATCCTCATACATTGCT
>NW_021698332.1:0-1163 GCF_005190385.1 Monodon monoceros
CCCGAAGCCTTACCCTATCATGTCCCCTAATCCTAAACCATACGCTATCACTAACCCGTACCCTAACACGTACGCTCACCCTAAACCGTTGTCGTACACTAAAATGTACCCTATACCGTCGCCATCCCCTAACTCTAACCCTAACCCTAACCCTAACGCTTACCCGAAGCCTTACCCCAACCCGTCCCCTAATCCTAACCCGTACGCTAACACTAACCCGTACCCTAACATGTACGCTCACACCTAACAGTTGTCATACCCTAACCTGTAACCTAAACTGTTCCCTAACCCTAACCCAAACCCTAACCCTAACCCTAACCCTTACCCGAAGCCATTCCGTAAACCGTCCCCTGAACCTAACCCGTACACTAACAGTAACCCGTACCCTAACACGTACGCTCACCCTAAAACGTTGTCGTACCCTAACCTGTCCCCTAAACCATCCCCGTCCTATAACCCTAAACCTAACACTTACCCGAAGCCTTACCCTAACCCGTCCCCTAATCCTAACCCGTACACTAACACTAACCCATACCCTAACACGTGCGCTCACCCTAAAACTTTGTCGTACACTAACATGTACCCTAAACCGTCACCATCCCCTAACCCTAACCCTAACCCTTACCCGAAGCCTTACACTAACACGTCCCATAATCCTAACCTGTACCCTAACACTAACCCAGAACCTAACACGTACGCTCACCCTAAGCCGTTGTTGTGCACTAACCTGTACCCTAAACCGTCCCCGTCCCCGTCCTCTAAGCTTAACCCTAAACCTAACCCTAACACTTATCCGAAGCCTTAACCTAACCCGTCCCCTAATCCTAACCCGTATGCAAACACTAACCCATACCCTAACACGTACTCTCACCCTAAACCGTTGTCGTACCCTAACCTGTACCGTAAACCGTCCCTGTCCCCTAACTCTAACCCAAACCCTAACCCTAAGCCTTACCCGAAGCCTTACGCTAACCCGTCTCCTAATCCTAAACCGTACGCTAACACTAACCCGTACCCTAACACGTACGCTCACCCTAAACCGTTGTCGTACCCTAAACTTTACCCTAAACCGTCCCCGTCCCGTAACCCTAACCCTAAAGCTAACACTTATCCGAAGCCTACACTAACCCGTCCCCTAATCCTAACCCTTACGCTAACACTAA
>NW_021698333.1:0-1202 GCF_005190385.1 Monodon monoceros
CCGGAAAGTGGGTATCGAGGGAACCTACCTCAACATAATAAAGGCCACATATGACAAACCCACAGTCAACATCGTTCTCAATGGTGAAAAACTGAAACCATTTACTCTAAGATCAGGAACAAGACAAGGTTGCCCACTCTCACCACTATTATTCAACATAGTTTTGGAAGTTTTAGCCATAGAAATCAGAGAATAAAAAGAAATAAAAGGAATCCAAACTGGAAAAGAAGAAGTAAAACTGTCACTGTTTGCAGATGACATGATACTATACATAGAGAATCCTAAAGATGCTACCAGAAAACTACTAGAGGTAATCAATGAATTTAGTAAAGTAGCAGGACACTACATTAATACACAGAAATCTCTTGCATTCCTATACACTAACGACAAAAAATCTGAAAGAGAAATTAAGGAAACCCTCCCATTTACCATTGCAACAAAAAGAATAAAACACCTAGGAATAAACCTTCCTAGGGAGACAAAAGACCTGTATGCAGAAAACTGTAAGACACTGATGAAAGAAATTAAAGCTGATACAAACAGATGGAGAGATATACCATGTTCTTGGATTGGAAGAATAATGTGAAAATGACTCTACTACCCAAAGCAATCTACAGATTTAGTGCAATCCGTATCAAGCTACCAGTGGTATTTTTTCACAGAACTAGAACAAAAAATTTTACAATTTGTGTGGAAACACAAAAGACTGTGAATAGCCAAAGCAAGCTGAGAAAGAAAAATGGAGCCTGAGGAATCAGGCTCCCTGGCTTCAGACTATACTACAACGCTACACTAATCAAGACAGTATGGTACTGGCACAAAAACAGAAATACAGATCAATGGAACAGGATAGAAAGCCCAGAGATAAACCCATGCACATATGGTCACCTTACTTTTGATAAAGGAGGCAAGAATATACAGTGGAGAAAAGACAGCCTCTTCAATAAGTGATGCTGGGAAAACTGAACAGCTACATGTAAAAGAATGATATTAGAACACTTACTAAAGGGCTCCCCTGGTGGCGCAGTGGTTGAGAGTCCGCCTCCCGATGCAGGGGACACGGGTTCGTGCCCCGGTCTGGGAAGATCCCACATGCCACGGAGCGCCTGTGCCCGTGAGCCATGGCCGCTGAGCCTGCGCGTCCAGAGCCTGTGCTCCGCAACGGGAGAGGCCACAACAGTGAGAGGCCCACGTACCACCAA
>NW_021698334.1:0-1680 GCF_005190385.1 Monodon monoceros
AGAAGTTGTGGTACGTACGTACAATGGAATATCACTCAGCAATGAAACCTATGTCATCAGGCCCGTAGCGGCATAATGAGTGGATTCAGGTACGATGATTCTACGTGAAATAGGTCACAAAGAAATAGAAACATCAAAAGATATCACTAATACACGGAATGTAAACTTGGCTACACATGAATTGAATTACAAAACAGAGCAGGGTCTCAAATTTAGAAAACCAACTTATGCTTGCTTTTTGGGAAAGGTGAGTTGGGGTTCTGCATAAAAACAAAGATTGAAATTCGCACAGATACCGTTCCATAGGCCAAATAAGTAATAGACAGGACCTACGCCTTGCTCAACGAAATGGACTCAACACCCATATTCAACGCCTAGGAATATACCTGCCTAGTAAGTATCTTAAAACCCATGGATTTATATGTCTCCGTAAGAGAATCAAGTGCGTGTTCAGTGCCTTAAACGCAGCAGTGAAAATCCGATAAATCCAATTATCAAAATAAATTTCAAAAACAAAACTCAATGACAGTGAAATACAGAGCAATTCTTAAATAATTCATTCAGGGCTTCTGATGCAACCTGGGTTTACCACTTCTACACACAGAGCTGGGGAGTCATAAGGTCGGACACTTTGGCCTGATAGTATTGGTGAGGTTCGGTGAGCAAATTCAGACCCTTTGAAGTCATACTGCATGGTACCCATTCCATGCGTCCCAAATCTCCAGGTTGAAGGGATTCTTCCTTCCGCTAAATCATGTATGGGAAAACCAGAGTATGGTCCACCATGTGATTGGGAAACGATTTCAAATGCATCTCAGTTTTCGTTCCTTTAAATATATTCAGGAAACAACGCATATGCCCTTTTTGGCCAACCAAGCAAGCCTGTCAAGGAAATCTGCACTACAATGGAGTCTCACTGCCACAAGGTCAAAAGGGTCATCTGAAATATGTGTAAAATCCAGAAAGGCAGGACAGGCCATGGAGAAGAGGGAGCATTGTTATGCTGATGGGCGGGATGTGAATTGCCAACAGCCACTCTGGAGAGTGTATGGTGTTTCCTGAAACACGTAAGAAACAAAGCAACACAGCCTATGGCACTTCCATTTATGGTCCTATAGCTTAGGGAAATTAAAATCAAAACCACACAGCCACCCCAAAGTTTGGAACGGCTCTGTTTACAAGAACATCGTCTACGGTACAAGTTAAATATGCCAGAGAGCGAAAAATGGATAAAGAAGTTGTGGTACGTACGTACAATGGAATATCACTCAGCAATGAAATCTATGTCATCAGGCCCGTAGGGGCATAATGAGTGGATTCAGGTACGATGATTCTACGTGAAATAAGTCACACAGAAAAAGAAACATCATAAGTTATCACTAATACACGGAATGTAAACTTGGCTACATATGAACTGAATTACAAAACAGAACAGGGTCTTAAATTTAGAAAACCAACTTATGCTTGCTTTTTGGGAAAGGTGAGTTGGGGTGCTGCGTAAAAACAGAGATTGAAATTCGCACAGAAACCGTTCCATAAGCCAAATATGTAATAGACAAGACCTACTCCTTGCTCTACGAAATGGACTCAACACCCCATATTCAACGCCTAGGAATATACCTGCCTAGTAAGTATCTTAAAACCCATGGATTTATATGTCTCCGTAAGAGAATCAAGCGT